>NC_074671.1:4930173-4960173 GCF_029448725.1 Salvelinus fontinalis
AGCTAGGAGAGGGTTTGGTGAGGAATGTAGTTAGGAGAGGGTTTGGTGTGGAATGTAGTTAGGAGAGGGTTTGGTGAGGAATGTAACTAGGAGAGGCTTTTGGTGAGGAATGTAGTTAGGAGAGGGTTTGGTGAGGATTGTAACTAGGAGAGGGTTTGGTGAGGAATGTAACTCGGAGAGGGTTTGGTGAGGAATGTAACTCGGAGAGGGTTTGGTGAGGGATGTAACTAGGAGAGGGTTTGGTGAGGAATGTAGCTAGGAGAGGATTTTGGTGAGGAATGTAGTTAGGAGAGGGTTTGGTGAGGAATGTAGCTAGGAGAGGGTTTGGTGAGGAATGTAGTTAGGAGAGGGTTTGGTGTGGAATGTAGTTAGGAGAGGGTTTGGTGAGGAATGTAACTAGGAGAGGATTTTGGTGAGGAATGTAGTTAGGAGATGGTTTGGTGAGGAATGTAGCTAGGAGAGGATTTTGGTGAGGAATGTAGTTAGGAGATGGTTTGGTGAGGAATGTAGCTAGGAGAGGATTTTGGTGAGGAATGTAGTTAGGAGAGGGTCTGGTGATGAATGTAGCTCGGAGAGGGTTTGGTGAGGATTGTAACTAGGAGAGGGTTTGGTGATGAATGTAACTAGGAGATGGTTTGGTGATGAGTGTAGCTCGGAGAGGGTTTGGTGACAAATGTAACTAGGAGAATGTTTGGTGAGGAATGTAACTAGGAGAGGGTTTGGTGAGGAATGTAACTAGGAGAGGGTTTGGTGAGGAATGTAACTAGGAGAGGGTTTGGTGAGGAATGTAACTCGGAGAGGGTTTGGTGAGGGATGTAACTAGGAGAGGGTTTGGTGAGGAATGTAACTAGGAGAGGGTTTGGTGAGGAATGTAACTAGGAGAGGGTTTGGTGAGGAATGTAACTAGGAGAGGGTTTGGTGAGGGATGTAACTAGGAGAGGGTTTGGTGAGGAATGTAACTAGGAGAGGGT
Organism: Salvelinus fontinalis; assembly: GCF_029448725.1. Taxonomy (NCBI): domain Eukaryota; kingdom Metazoa; phylum Chordata; class Actinopteri; order Salmoniformes; family Salmonidae; genus Salvelinus; species Salvelinus fontinalis. The sequence goes on from NC_074671.1 coordinate 4,931,145, forward strand.
TTGGTGAGGAATGTAGCTAGGAGAGGGTTTGGTGAGGATTGTAACTAGGAGAGGGTTTGGTGAGGAATGTAACTCGGAGAGGGTTTGGTGAGGAATGTAACTCGGAGAGGGTTTGGTGAGGGATGTAACTAGGAGAGGGTTTGGTGAGGAATGTAGCTAGGAGAGGATTTTGGTGAGGAATGTAGTTAGGAGAGGGTTTGGTGAGGAATGTAGCTAGGAGAGGGTTTGGTGAGGAATGTAGTTAGGAGAGGGTTTGGTGTGGAATGTAGTTAGGAGAGGGTTTGGTGAGGAATGTAACTAGGAGAGGCTTTTGGTGAGGAATGTAGTTAGGAGATGGTTTGGTGAGGAATGTAGCTAGGAGAGGATTTTGGTGAGGAATGTAGTTAGGAGAGGGTCTGGTGATGAATGTAGCTCGGAGAGGGTTTGGTGAGGATTGTAACTAGGAGAGGGTTTGGTGATGAATGTAACTAGGAGATGGTTTGGTGATGAGTGTAGCTCGGAGAGGGTTTGGTGACAAATGTAACTAGGAGAATGTTTGGTGAGGAATGTAACTAGGAGAGGGTTTGGTGAGGAATGTAACTAGGAGAGGATTTGGTGAGGAATGTAACTAGGAGAGGGTTTGGTGAGGAATGTAACTCGGAGAGGGTTTGGTGAGGGATGTAACTAGTAGAGGGTATGGTGAGGAATGTAACTAGGAGAGGGTTTGGTGAGGAATGTAACTAGGAGAGGGTTCGGTGAGGAATGTAACTAGGAGAGGGTTTGGTGAGGGATGTAACTAGGAGAGGGTTTGGTGAGGAATGTAACTAGGAGAGGGTTTGGTGAGGAATGTAGCTAGGAGAGGGTTTGGTGAGGATTGTAACTAGGAGAGGGTTTGGTGAGGAATGTAACTCGGAGAGGGTTTGGTGAGGAATGTAACTCGGAGAGGGTTTGGTGAGGGATGTAACTAGGAGAGGGTTTGGTGAGGAATGTAGCTAGGAGAGGATTTTGGTGAGGAATGTAGTTAGGAGAGGGTTTGGTGAGGAATGTAGCTAGGAGAGGGTTTGGTGAGGAATGTAGTTAGGAGAGGGTTTGGTAAGGAATGTAGTTAGGAGAGGGTTTGGTGAGGAATGTAACTAGGAGAGGATTTTGGTGAGGAATGTAGTTAGGAGATGGTTTGGTGAGGAATGTAGCTAGGAGAGGATTTTGGTGAGGAATGTAGTTAGGAGATGGTTTGGTGAGGAATGTAGCTAGGAGAGGATTTTGGTGAGGAATGTAGTTAGGAGAGGGGTTGGTGAGGAATGTAGTTAGGAGAGGATTTTGGTGAGGAATGTAGTTAGGAGAGGGGTTGGTGAGGAATGTAACTAGGAGTGGGTTTGGTGAGGAATGTAACTTTGGTGAGGAAACACCACCACCTAGTGGCCAGGGGAATGTAGCTAGGACAGTTCAAATAGCTCTGATATTAGCTACAGATGTGGGATCTTAATTTGATCACTCTTTTGTTGCTAAAAAATGCAAACTCGTAGTTTATTTAAGGTTGGTGAAAGCTTCTAAAGTTGGTAATTTCCACATTAAAAAGTCAGACTTGATTTGCCTAACGAACAATGTTTAAACACCTTCAAAAAAGTTCCATTAATTACAATCCACATAATAGTTCACATTTCCTGTTGCTGCAGGATTGTTTTCCTGCTGTAGCAAACTGGCTCAAATTAAGATCCTACATCTGTAAGTAGAATACGTATTAAAGTCTTGTGAAATGTTATTCTTGGTTCGGTGTGTATTGGAACATATCTGGGATATGACAACGATAGACAGCTGCCTCTGATTGGGAACCACACCAGGCCAAACACAGAAATAGACAACCTAGACATACAATATAGAATGCCCACCCACATCACCCCCTGACCAAACTAAAACATAGAAACATACAAAGCAATCTATGGTCAGGGAGTGACATTCATACCAATTGAACATCATTTAAGTTTAGTTCGGGGAAGATTGGGAGGTTTCGGGGGAGGTTGAGTCTTGAAAATAAAAACCTGTGTTCTTTCCGAAACCGTTCAGGGCACTGAGGCATTTTCATTTTCATGACTCCACCTCCCCGCGGCTTAGCCTCCTTCACTATCACGTACTGATTCAAATGTTCCTTGTGTAATGTTGGATGTATATGGTTTGTTTATATTTTTATTTTATTTTAATGTTGTCCAAATGTGTGAAATACTCTCAGATGGTTCTCAATGCACTCTCACTTCTCGTTGCAAATCCTGTAACAACAACAAACTTCTATGACTGATTTGCAGATAACTATTATTCATTTGAAAGGAATTAATTTGCCTATCAGCTACTGTACAGGAGACACATCTGACTGGATTGGAACATGTGAAATGAAAAGAGAGACTTGATAGGTAAAGTGTTTATTAAAAGCAGAGGAGCTGCCATTCTTATCCACAAAAATCCACCTTTTCCACAGGATCAGATTGTTAAAGATTCTGAAGGTAGCTATGTGATTGTTACTGGTTTTCTTTACGGCGAGCGTTGTTCAGCAGGGATCAATTTATGCACCACATGAAAATTAAACGTCACAATCTGTCTACCTGGGGTTAAACTGTGACACTAATCAGGCCCTTTGAGGACTGGAGTAACAACAACTTTGCACCTGTACAGATAAGGAAGACTTTAGACAGATGGACGGACCTGCCAATATCACGTTTGGGTAGAATTAATTGAATTCAAATGAACGTTTCCCCCAGACTTTATCCTCTCCAGATGGTGCCATTATATATAATGAAAAATACTTTTAATGACCTCAAATAAATACCTCTCAGACTTCACGTGGTACAGAAAACGACCAAGGTTGAAAATTAGCGCACTGCAGCTACCATATAATTTAGGTGGCCTGGCACTATCTAATTTGCTATTTTATAACTGGGCATGTCATGCTCGCATAACTGCAGAATGGCTCAGAGATCAACATTGCTCTAATTGGGTCAGGCTCCTGCCTCACATCTACATAGTCATTAATCAGTGGTTATGACTGGCGACAGAAACTCAGTCAACACAGAAGTGAAAACATAACCCGATTCTCAACAGTACCTTTAAGATCCGGAGAGATATTTGCAAACACCTTCAGAGAAAGGATTACTTTTCGTCTCTGCTTAAAACTTCTTAGGGCTAGTTGTCCCCGCTGGCGGGACAACTTCCGGTGAAACTGGTGAGCAATTCAACAAAAAATCATAAAAATGATGGACATTATGGACACCACCAGGTGTCTCCCATTTGCCCCCATTATCCCCTGTGTACTTATACCTGTGTTTTTTGCCAGTTGGTCTGTTGCCAGTTGGTCTGTTGCCAGTTGGTCTGTTTTGTCAGGTCGTCCCAGCGTGTTTCCTGGTTTTCCTTACTCTCTAGTTTTTGTTTCTAGCTTTTCCGATTCTGACCTTTCTGCCTGCCCTGACCCTGACCCTGAGCCTGACCCTGAGCCTGCCTGCCGTTCTGTACCTGCCTGATTCTGACCTGGTTAATGAATTTCTGCCTGTCCTCGACCTTCCCTTTGCCTGCCCTCTGTGTTATCATAAATGATCTGAGCACTGAAACATCCGCGTCCTGTCTCTACATCTGGGTCATATCATGAGTCGTGATAGTATCTGCAAGTGAGACATTTTATAGAATCCAAGATGGTGCTCCCCCACAGAACCCAATACGAACCCCAGCGGACAATCTCCTGTTGAAAGCTAAAAGACCGTAACAAATATTTTTTTTCATGTTATGCTGCTATACACAAGTCATTCAAGTGCTCTGATTAGATTATGGGAAACAGAGCTGGGAAGAGGCCCAGAAATTACAAATTGGACAAAGGCTGTGCTCGAAGCAAGACAACTAATCACCTGCAACAAGGTGAAATATATGTAATATAAGATTCTGCCAAGAGTTCATAGGACCCCCATTATATGTAATAACTGGGTTCATAGGACCCCCATTATATGTACCAGTACTGAGTATGGATAACTAGGTTATATACACAGGGTACCAGTACTGAGTAATGATAACTAGGCTATATACACAGGGTACTAGTACTGAGTAATGATAACTAGGTTATATACACAGGGTACCAGTACTGAGTAATGATAACTAGAATATATACACAGGGTACCAGTACTGAGTCAATGATAACTAGGTTATATACACAGGGTACCAGTAATGATAACTAGGTTATATACACAGGGTACCAGTACTGAGTCAATTAGTAATGATAACTAGGCTATATACACAGGGTACCAGTACTGAGTAATGATAACTAGGTTATATACACAGGGTACCAGTACTGAGTAATGATAACTAGGCTATATACACAGGGTACCAGTACTGAGTAATGATAACTAGGAGGGGTACCACGACTGAGGGTACCAGTACTGAGTCCATATGTAGAGGTACGAGGTAATGAAGGTAGATATAGTACATATACTGTTGGTAGGAATAAAGTGACTCGGCAGCACCATAGATAATAAACCGTAACAGTAACACATGGGTAGAGTCAAAACATATAGTGCAGAAGGGTCAATACAGATAGTGCTGGTAGCTATTTAACTAACTATTTAACTAACTATTTAACTAACTATTTAACTAACTATTTAGCAGTCTTATGTCTTGTGGGTAGAAGCTGTTCAGGGTCCTGTTGGTACCACATTTGGTGCATCGGTACTGCTTGCATTCGGTAGCAGAGAGAACAGTCTAGGACTTGAGTGGCTGGAGTCTTTTACCATTTCTGGGGGCCTTCCTCTGACACAGCTTGGTATAGGGCTCCTAGATGGTAGGGAACTTGGACCCAGTGACGTACTGGGTCCGTATGCATTACCCTCTGTAATGCCTTGCAGTCGGATGTAAAACAGTTGCCACACCACGTGGAGACGCAGCCGGTCAAGATGCTCTCGATGGTGCAGCTGTAGAACTTTTTGAGGATCTGAGGGCCCATGCCAAATCTCTTCAGTCTCCTGAGGAGGAAGAGGTTGGGGTTTCTGTACCCTCTTTCACTACTGTGTTGGTGTGTGTGGACCATGATAGATCCTTAGTGATGTGGACGTCACAGGAGGCTGTTGAGGGGAGGGCGGCTCATGCATAATGGCTGGAACGGACTGAATGGAACGGCATCAAACACATGGAAACCATGGAAACCGTGAGTTTGATGTTTGATGTATGTGATACCGTTCCACTGATTCCGCTCCAGCCATTACCACGAGCCCGTCCTCCCCAATTAAGATGTCACCAACCTCCTGTGGTGGACACCAAGGAACTTCAAACTTTCCACTTGCTCCAGTACAGCCCCCCTCTATGTTAATGGGAGCGTGCTCAGCCATCTGTTTCCTGTAGTCCACCATCAGCTCCTTTTGTCTTGCTGACAATCTAAACCAACAAAATGTCAACAATTATTGATTGATTTCTAGTTCTTGCAAGCATTATTTCTTGCATAAGGGGTTCGTGAACAAAAAAAAATGGTAAATCTAGAAATCAGTGTTGTTTTGAATAGCATGTTGATAAACGTAGCATAGTTACGTAACTCACCGCCTGATAGGCTGCCCTTGAGGAGCTGTCCATGGCGGATCTTCTGAAACCGCATGGTGCTGAAACACTCACCTTCTGATAATTGAAGGACCGTGTCCAATCATACAATGTCAGTTTGGATGGTGTGGCCTTGGTGCTTTCAGTGACAACTCGGCTCTCTTGCTTTACCTCCTGAACGTAACCCGCGTTGATGAGGATTTATTTCTCATGCTGAGAATCAGCGCTATTTTCCTCCGACGCCATTTTAGCTATCTGTCGCTGTGTTGCGTTTGGGACTTAATCCAGGCGTCCGCTCGCTGCCTCATCGGACGGCATCAAACCCCTCTGAGATTCATCATTGATGCTGAATGAATAAGAGATTTACATTTCACATTTTTGGGGCAGTTTGCTGAAGCAAACTTATCTAACTTATCTTATCCAGAGCGACCTATGAATGAACATCGTTCCTCTCAAACGATCGCAACTTCCGAGTAGGCTATGTAATGACTATATAGCCTATTATGTAAACCTGTGTTGTTGAAGCCCTGTTTGGTTATACTGTAGGTTATGCAACGTATACTATTTGATTAGTTTTTTTTCTACGCGTCTAATAAAATAGCAAGAAAAACGTGTTCCAGAAAGTGGACTGTCATTTTTGATAAATCCTCGCTTGAGGTTGTTAGAGTCCACCCCATACAGAAGTCCTATGCGTATTAAACTCCGTTCTGTAACAAGTGTGTCACCCATTGCTTCCAGCCACCAGCAGAGGTCACTGTTAGTCTATCCATTCCCTTTGTCCAATCTGTCGAGCTCTTTGATTTGTGATATTGTCAGTTAGTGTAATGACTAAATTAATAGTTTCCATTCCATGGAAGTCAATATATTTTCATCATGTCCAAACTGATTGATTAATCACGTTGTGTAGAATTATATCGTTATATTGACCTCGTTACATTTCAAATGGCAGAAATTACACTGGAGGCTGTTCTTTAAAGGGTACAATTCTAGGTTGAGGAATGTAATAACGTGACTTAAATACACCTTTTACAAAAGAAAAGTAAGCAGTAGCATAAAATACAACAACGATATGGCATATTAATGTCTTTTTTTTTCTTTCAATGAAACATTTTGAGAGCTTCAGCAATCTTACTGTGACTACATCGGACATTTATATTTGATCCCCGTGTTCACTCACACCTCCTAAATAGCCCTTCCGTACAGAGAACACACCTGTGCGAGGAAGGAGGCGCGCGTTTTAAAAAAAAAAGTCCTGGCACCACCACCGGTTGCGGGCGGCGTCAGCAGCAGGTTGCGTCGCGGTAAAGTTGCAGTGGCTATCTGACGGTTGGGTCCGCTATTTGAACTATGATTTAGTGGTGAACAGCGGCACGTAATTCAGATGGCTCGAGTGCATCCACCCTCATAATTAGCTGAGGGGGCGGTGGTGGTGGGAGGTTCTACTGGCGTGACGCAGCAATTGGCTGTGTCTTTCTTGTTCAGCGACTCGATGCTTCTCTCTCTCTCCCTCTGTGTGATCAGTGGGTGAGAGGGGGGACGGAGCTATCACACAGCGGAGGATACAGCGTGCGCCTCCGGTAAATTACACTTCCCTCCCCATTCATACCCCCACACTCACACACACACACACACACACTAATCACATCACACACTCTTTTCTCTTTACATATCAACCTCTTGGAACACACACACTACCCATGACCACCTCCACCATCATCACTGTTTTTTGTTTATTTTTACTTCTTGTGCAAACAGAGTCATCCTCTCGTTGGCTCATCTCACTGTTTTCTCCACCTCTCCGTTCCCTGCTGGATCCCTTCTGGGTGGTGGAGGGGGGGGGTGGTTAATTAATAACACGACACCATTGAGTCAGCCTACGGCCGTAGAGTTCTGCTCCATTTCTCGGCTGTTCTGAATGACGGGCGGACGGTTCGACTTCGACGATGGAGGAACATACTGCGGAGGGTGGGAGGACGGCAAAGCCCACGGACATGGCATCTGTACCGGGCCAAAAGGCCAGGGCGAGTACGCCGGCTCCTGGTCGCACGGCTTTGAGATAGTGGGGGTGTACACCTGGCCCAGCGGGAATACGTACCACGGCTACTGGTCCCAGGGGAAGCGGCATGGACTTGGGGTCGAAACCAAAGGGAAGTGGACTTACCGTGGCGAGTGGAGCCACGGATTCAAGGGTCGCTATGGACTCCGACAGAGTCACAACACACCTGCCCGGTACGATGGGACGTGGAGTAACGGGCTACAGGACGGGTATGGGATCGAGACCTATGGTGACGGTGGTAAGATATACCATTATACTGTTATACCGGATTGGCATGTTGTTGTTTTTTGGGGGGGGGGGGGGGGGGGATATTGTGTGTGTCTCTTTAAACCGTGAACCAGTGCGATCTGTCGTGATGTGTTGTGGTTTGGCGTGCGAAAAGGTTCACGAAGAGACAGAACGGAGATGTGACTGTCTATAGCGTTGGTTTATTATAGCGTTATTATAGAGATAATACCGGATTGTAACTTTTCACATTTATACAGATTTGTGGATTTTTGACTTTAGCTCCATTACGCGCAAAGGGAACATGTTCGTCACCGTGCGCCATAACATATTTTATTAGCGTCCATAATAAGTAGCTTCCACTCGATCATTTTGATTGATTGATTGACGACATATTCAATGTGTTACTTATCGAAGCATCAGTTCATCATTTAAAACGCTGCGTGGGCTCTCTCTCTCTCTCTCTCTCTCTCTCTCTCTCTCTCTCTCTCTCTCTCTCTCTCACTCTCTCTCTCTCTCTCTCGCTCTCTCTCTCTCTCTCAGACTATTAGTTGCCCGTGTTATTCCGTGACCAGCAACTCGCGTTTTCAGCCATTGATTTATACTGCACATGTGACAGTAACAGTAACAGTGTACTCAGGGTGATGGAAGGTAGAGAGATAGAGAGAGTTTGTGTGTGTGTGTGTGTGTGTTTGGAATGGGTCAAATCAGGTCAAAGAGCGTGTTCAGAGCAACTATGTCCTAGCAGTATCTACCACCCTGATGGGTCAGTTGAAGTCCTAGCAGTATCTACCACCGTGAGGGGTCAGTTGAAGTCCTAGCAGTATCTACCACCCTGATGGGTCAGTTGAAGTCCTAGCAGTATCTACCACCCTGATGGGTCAGTTGAAGTCCTAGCAGTATCTACCACCCTGATGGGTCAGTTGAAGTCCTAGCAGTATCTACCACCCTGAGGGGTCAGTTGAAGTCCTAGCAGTATCTACCACCCTGATGGGTCAGTTGATGTCCTAGCAGTATCTACCACCCTGATGGGTCAGTTGATGTCCTAGCAGTATCTACCACCCTGAGGGGTCAGTTGATGTCCTAGCAGTATCTAACACCCTGATGGGTCAGTTGAAGTCCTAGCAGTATCTACCACCCTGATGGGTCAGTTGAAGTCCTAGCAGTATCTACCACCCTGATGGGTCAGTTGAAGTCCTAGCAGTATCTACCACCCTGATGGGTCAGTTGAAGTCCTAGCAGTAACTACCACCCTGTTGGGTCAGTTGAAGTCCTAGCAGTATCTACCACCTTGATGGGTCAGTTGAAGTCCTAGCAGTATCTACCACCCTGATGGGTCAGTTGAAGTCTTAGCAGTATCTACCACCCTGATGGGTCAGTTGAAGTCCTAGCAGTGTCTACCACCCTGATGGGTCAGTTGAAGTCCTAGCAGTATCTACCACCCTGATGGGTCAGTTGATGTCCTAGCAGTATCTACCACCCTGATGGGTCAGTTGAAGTCCTAGCAGTATCTACCACCCTGATGGGTCAGTTGAAGTCCTAGCAGTATCTACCACCCTGATGGGTCAGTTGATGTCCTAGCAGTATCTACCACCCTAATGGGTCAGTTGATGTCCTAGCAGTATCTACCACCCTGATGGGTCAGTTGAAGTCCTAGCAGTATCTACCACCCTGATGGGTCAGTTGAAGTCCTAGCAGTATCTACCACCCTGAGGGGTCAGTTGAAGTCCTAGCAGTATCTACCACCCTGATGGGTCAGTTGAAGTCCTAGCAGTATCTACCACCCTGATGGGTCAGTTGAAGTCCTAGCAGTATCTACCACCCTGAGGGGTCAGTTGAAGTCCTAGCAGTATCTATCACCCTGATGGGTCAGTTGAAGTCCTAGCAGTATCTACCACCCTGATGGGTCAGTTGAAGTCCTAGCAGTATCTACCACCGTGAGGGGTCAGTTGAAGTCCTAGCAGTATCTACCACCCTGATGGGTCAGTTGAAGTCCTAGCAGTATCTACCACCCTGATGGGTCAGTTGAAGTCCTAGCAGTATCTATCACCCTGATGGGTCAGTTGAAGTCCTAGCAGTATCTACCACCCTGATGGGTCAGTTGAAGTCCTAGCAGTATCTACCACCCGGATGGGTCAGTTGAAGTCCTAGCAGTATCTACCACCCTGATGGGTCAGTTGAAGTCCTAGCAGTATCTACCACCCTGATGGGTCAGTTGAAGTCCTAGCAGTGTCTACCACCCTGATGGGTCAGTTGAAGTCCTAGCAGTGTCTACCACCCTGATGGGTCAGTTGAAGTCCTAGCAGTATCTACCACCCTGATGGGTCAGTTGAAGTCCTAGCAGTATCTACCACCCTGATGGGTCAGTTGAAGTCCTAGCAGTATCTACCACCCTGATGGGTCAGTTGAAGTCCTAGCAGTATCTACCACCCTGATGGGTCAGTTGATGTCCTAGCAGTATCTACCACCCTGATGGGTCAGTTGAAGTCCTAGCAGTATCTACCACCCTGATGGGTCAGTTGAAGTCCTAGCAGTATCTACCACCCTGATGGGTCAGTTGAAGTCCTAGCAGTATCTATCACCCTGATGGGTCAGTTGAAGTCCTAGCAGTATCTACCACTCATTAAGTGTCCTTAATGTTTTGTACACTCAGTGCACCATCAATTGCATGCATTTATGAATCCCTTTTAACATCAGCAGATTTAAACAAAATATAAATAATTTACAAGCCGCTGATGTAGTAGGTTTAAGGGTATCTATCCACCCATTATGACCTAAATACTCATTGGCTGAGTCCAAATTCCCTTCATAGTGCACTACTTTTGACCAGAGACCTAAAAGTTAGTGTACACTTTAAAAAAAAATTCTTTATTATGTCAGTTCAGAACAAATTCATATTTATAATGACAGCCTATTGGGGAACAGTGGGTTAACTGCCTTGTTCAGGGCCTGAACGACAGATTTGTTTACCTTGTCAGCTCGGGGATTCAATCTAGCAATGTTTTAGTTACAACACTCTAACCACTAGGCTACCTGCAGCCACCTACACTCTAACCACTAGTCTACCTGCCAACTCTACACTCTAACCACTAGTCTACCTGCCGCCCCTACACTCTAACCACTAGTCTACCTGCCGCCCCTACACTCTAACCACTAGTCTACCTGCCGCCCCTACACTCTAACCACTAGACTACCTGCCATCTCTACACTCTAACCACTAGGCTACCTGCCACCTGCCAACTCTACACTCTAACCACTAGGCTACCTGCCCCCTCTACACTCTAACCACTAGGCTACCTGCCGCCCCTACACTCTAACCACTAGACTACCTGCCGCCCCTACACTCTAACCACTAGGCTACCTGCCCCCTCTACATTATAACCACTAGGCTACCTGCCGCCCCTACACTATAACCACTAGGCTACCTGCCCCCTCTACACTATAACCACTAGGCTACCTGCCCCCTCTACACTATAACCACTAGGCTACCTGCCCCCTCTACACTATAACCACTAGGCTACCTGCCCCCTCTACACTATAACCACTAGGCTACCTGCCGCCCCTACACTATAACCACTAGGCTACCTGCCCCCTCTACACTATAACCACTAGGCTACCTGCCCCCTCTACACTATAACCACTAGGCTACCTGCCGCCCCTACACTCTAACCACTAGGCTACCTGCCGCCCCTACACTCTAACCACTAGGCTACCTGCCACCTCTACACTCTAACCACTAGGCTACCTGCCGCCCCTACACTCTAACCACTAGGCTACCTGCCGCCCCTACACTCTAACCACTAGGCTACCTGCCGCCCCTACACTCTAACCACTAGGCTACCTGCCACCCCTACACTCTAACCACTAGGCTACCTGCCACCTCTACACTCTAACCACTAGGCTACCTGCAGCCACCTACACTCTAACCACTAGGCTACCTGCCACCTCTACACTCTATCCACTAGGCTACCTGCCACCTCTACACTCTAACCACTAGGCTACCTGCCACCTCTACACTCTAACCACAAGGCTACCTGCCACCTCTACACTCTAACCACTAGGCTACCTGCCCCCTCTACACTCTAACCACTAGGCTACCTGCCACCTCTACACTCTAACCACTAGGCTACCTGCCACCTCTACACTCTAACCACTAGGCTACCTGCCCCCTCTACACTCTAACCACTAGGCTACCTGCCACCTCTACACTCTAACCACTAGGCTACCTGCCACCTCTACACTCTAACCACTAGACTACCTGCCGCCTCTACACTCTAACCACTAGGCTACCTGCCAATGTATGGACGCTGCCCGAAATGGCACCCTATTCCCTATTTAGTGTACTACTTTTTGACCACCGCACATAGAGCTCTGTTAAAAATAGGGAACTATGTAGGGGATAGTGTGCTATTTGGGATGCATTATGTTTCTGCAGATTCCCATTGTTCTGTCTGAACTATAATGATGTAGGGTTTCCTTCCCGTCTAATCAATGTCTCAGTATGTAATGATATCTAGGATACCAGGTGGGTTACCTTTCCGTCTAATCAATGTCTCAGTATGTAATGATATCTATGATACCAGGTGGGTTACCTTCCCATCTAATCAATGTCTCAGTATGTAATGATATCTATGATACCAGGTGGGTTTCCTTTCCATCTAATCAATGTCTCAGTATGTAATGATATCTAGGATACCAGGTGGGTTACCTTTCCGTCTAATCAATGTCTCAGTATGTAATGATATCTAGGATACCAGGTGGGTTACCTTTCCGTCTAATCAATGTCTCAGTATGTAATGATATCTATGATACCAGGTGGGTTACCTTCCCAGCTAATCAATGTCTCAGTAACTAATAATATCTATGATACCAGGTGGGTTACCTTCCCATCTAATCAATGTCTCAGTATGTAATGATATCTATGATACCAGGTGGGTTACCTTCCCATCTAATCAATGTCTCAGTATGTAATGATATCTATGATACCAGGTGGGTTACCTTCCCATCTAATCAATGTCTCAGTATGTAATGATATCTATGATACCAGGTGGGTTACCTAACCAGCTAATCAATGTCTCAGTAACTAATAATATCTATGATACCAGGTGGGTTACCTTCCCATCTAATCAATGTCTAATGAGCTTGATGTTGTTGTAGGACATTAGTATCCTAATTGAGAGCGTTGGGCCAGTTTCTCTCTGTGCCTTATATTGTGGCTTTTAGTCAATACTGTTAAGATCATTCAATCAACCGACCGACCAACCAACCAATCGATCAACCCACCCACCAACCAATCAACCAATCAATCAGTCAATCAATCTATTCACCCCCATCTCTACTGTCCTCTCTCCTCCAGGTACATACCAGGGCCAGTGGATGGGCGGGATGCGGCATGGATACGGCGTGCGCCAGAGTGTTCCCTACGGCATGGCAACGGTGATCCGTTCTCCGCTCCGTACCTCTCTAGCGTCCCTACGCTCCGAGCAGAGCAATGGTACCGTGCTCCAGGACCTCTCGGGTGACACACCCACCGGCGGCCGCGGCGGGTTTGTCCTCAACTTCCACTCGGACAGCGAGGTGGTCACCGGGAAGAAGAAGGGTCTGTTCCGCCGCGGGTCGCTGTTTGGGAGCCTCCGTCGGCTCCACAAGTCCGAATCGAAGTCGTCCATCTCCAGCAAGAGGAGTTCGGCGCGCAGCGACGCCGCTATGAGCCGCATCAGCTCCTCCGACGCAGACGCCAACTCCACCATCTCCCTGGGCGACGGAGAGCTGCCGGAAGAGGACCTGCTATTGGAGGATCACGTGGACGCCACCACCACCGAGACATACATGGGGGAGTGGAAGAACGACAAGCGCAACGGGTTCGGCGTCAGCGAACGTTCCAACGGGATGAAGTACGAGGGGGAGTGGCTGAACAACAAGCGCCACGGTTACGGCTGCACCACCTTCCCCGAGGGGAACAAGGAAGAAGGGAAGTACAAGAATAACGTGCTGGTGCGTGGAATAAGGAAGCAGTTGATCCCTCTAAAGAACCCCAAAACCAAAGAGAAGGTGGACCGGGCCGTGGAGGGGGCGCGGAGGGCAGCGGCCATCTCCAGGACGAAGGTGGAAATAGCAGCTTCCAGGTAGGTTGGTGAGGTGTGTGTGTGTGTGTGTGTGTGTGTGTGTGTGTGTGTGTGTGTGTGTGTGTGTGTGTGCGCGTGCGTGTGTGTGTGTGTGTGTGTGTGTGTGTGTGTGTGTGTGTGTGTATGAGAGAGACAGAGTGAGAGACAGAATATGTGTATGATGGAATGTGTGTTACACCTGTAAATTCACACACTAGTATACGGCATTCAAATCCGCAAGATCAAAGGCCCTTCCTACACTCCCTGTGTGCCTGGTATGACTGGTATGACTGGTATGACTGGTATGACTGGTATGACTGGTATGACTGGTATGACTGGTATGGCTGGTATGACTGGTATGGCTGGTATGACTGGTATGGCTGGTATGACTGGTATGACTGGTATGACTGGTGTGGCTGGTATGACTGGTATGACTGGTATGACTGGTATGACTGGTATGACTGGTATGGCTGGTATGACTGGTATGGCTGGTATGACTGGTATGACTGGTATGACTGGTATGACTGGTATGACTGGTATGCCTGGTATGACTGGTATGACTGGTATGACTGGTATGACTGGTATGACTGGTATGGCTGGTGTGCCTGGTATGACTGGTATGACTGGTGTGGCTGGTATGACTGGTATGACTGGTATGACTGGTGTGGCTGGTATGACTGGTATGACTGGTATGACTGGTATGACTGGTATGACTGGTATGGCTGGTATGGCTGGTATGGCTGGTATGACTGGTATGACTGGTATGCCTGGTATGACTGGTATGACTGGTATGACTGGTATGGCTGGTATGCCTGGTATGACTGGTATGCCTGGTATGACTGGTATGCCTGGTATGACTGGTATGACTGGTATGCCTGGTATGACTGGTATGACTGGTATGGCTGTGCAACCAGCTAACGGAGTGTTACTGCGTAACTCCTGGCTCTTTCTGTGGAGCATTACACTATGGATCTCCAGTTGGATGGTTCAGCTCAGTTGTGATTGAAGTGTGACAAGAGACAGTGGACCCTAAAGTTGATTCGTCATCGTCGCTGCTTTTCAAATCAAATCAAAATGGAATTGTATTAGTCACTTACTTACGAGCCCCTAACCAACAATGAAGTTTAAAAAAATAAATAAAATAAGAACAAGAATAAGAAAATAAAAAGTAACAAGTTATTAATGAGCAGCAGTAAAATAACAATAGTGAGACTATATACAGGGGGATGCCGGTACAGAGTCAATGTGCGGGGGGCACCGGTTAGTCGAGGTAATATGTACATGTAGGTAGAGTTATTAAAGTGACTATGCCTAGATGATAACAACAGAGAGTAGCAGCGGTACGCACTACCCGTACTACCCTCTGTAGTGCCTTGCGGTCGGAGGCCGAGCAGTTGCTGTACCAGGCAGTGATGCAACCAGTCAGGATGCTCTCGATGGTGCAGCTGTAGAACCTTTTGAGGATCTGAGGACCCATGTCAAATCTTTTCAGTCTCCTGAGGGGGAATAGGTTTTGTCGTGCCCTCTTTACGACTGTCTTGGTGTGTTTGGACCATGTTAGTTTGTTGGTGATGAGAACACCAAGGAACTTGAAGCTCTCAACTTGCTCCACTGCAGCCCCGTCGATGAGAATGGGGGTGTGCTCGGTCCTCCTTGTCCTGTAGTCCACAATCATCTCCTTTGTCTTGATCACGTTGAGGGAGAGGTTGTTATTCTGGCACCACACAGCCAGGTCTCTGACCTCCTCCCTATAGGCTGTCTTGTCGTTGTCAGTGATCAGGCCTACCACTGTTGTCAACTGCAAACTTAATGATGGTGTTGGAGTCGTGCCTGGCCGTGCAGTCATGAGTGAACAGGGAGTACAGGAGGGGACTTAGCACGCACCCTGAGGGGCCCCTGTGTTGAGGATCAGCGTGGCGGATGTGTTGTTACCTACCCTCACCACCTGGGGGCGGCCCGTCAGGAAGTCTAGGATCCAGTTGCAGAGGGAGGTGATTAGTCCCAGGGTCCTTAGCTTAGTGATGAGCTTTGAGGGTACTATGGTGTTGAACACTGAGCTGTAGTCAATGAACAGCATTCTCACATAGGTGTTCCTTTTGTCCAGGTGAGAAAGGGCAGTGTGGAGTGCTATAGAGAATGCATCATCTGTGGATCTGTTGGGGCGGTATGAGAATTGAAGTGGGTCTAGGGTTTCTGGGATGATGGTGTTGATGTGAGCCATGACCAGCCTTTCAAAGCACTTCATGGCTACAGACGTGAGTGCTACGGGTCGGTAGTCATTTAGGCAGGTTACCTTGGTGTTCTTGGGCACAGGGACTATGGTGGTCTGCTTGAAACAGGTTGGTATTAGACTGGGTCAGGGAGAGGTTGAAAATGTCACGGAAGACACCTGCCAGTTTTGTGTGACGCCACCAGTTTATTGCTGCTTGTCCTGGACATTTATGATCCGCCTTCAGTGTGTCTGTGTGTGTGTGTGTGTGTGTGTGTGTGTGTGTGTGTGTGTGTGTGTGTGTGTGTGAGTGTGAGTGTGAGTGTGAGTGTGAGTGTGAGTGTGTGTGAGTGTGTGAGTGTGTGTGAGTGTGTGTGAGTGTGTGAGTGTGTGAGTGAGTGTGAGTGTGAGTGTGTGAGTGTGAGTGTGAGTGAGTGAGTGAGTGAGTGAGTGTGTGTCTGTCTGTGTGTGTGTCTGTGTGTGTGTGTGTGTGTGTGTGTGTGTGTGTGTGTGTGTGTGTGTGTGTGTGTGTGTGTGTGTGTGTGTGTGTGTGTGTGTGTGTGTGTGTGCGTGCGTGCTCTCTGTGATCTCTACTCTCTGTCCATATCTCAGATGCTCCCAGAGCAGGTCAGCCTGTACAGTGTGTAATAATGACATACCGTGACGATGGCCACGCTCCGCCAAGCACCCAGCACTGTTCTGATCAGGCATCATGGGGGGATCGGGTGAACTGATTATCATAGTGGGTGCCACTTCCCTATATCCCAAATGGCAACCTATTCCCTATGGGCTCTGGTCTAAAGTAGTGCACTATATAGGGAATAGGGTGCCATAGGGTTCTGGTCTAGAGTAGTGCACTATATAGGGAATAGGGTGCCATAGGGCTCTGGTCTAAAGTAGTGCACTATATAGGGAATAGGGTGCCATAGGGCTCTGGTCTAAAGTAGTGCACTATATAGGGAATAGGGTGCCATAGGGTTCTGGTCTAGAGTAGTGCACTATATAGGGAATAGTGTGCCATAGGGCTCTGGTCTAAAGTAGTGCACTATATAGGGAATAGGGTTCCATAGGGCTCTGGTCTAAAGTAGTGCACTATATAGGGAATAGGGTGCCTTTTAGGATGGATCCAAATGTGTTCCCCTCAGAAGACTGATTGCTGTTTAATAATTAGGTGCAGCATAAAGTTGTGTCATCACAAACCTAGTTCAACGTTAGTAACATTTTCCACAGACAAATCTTTCACAGTCATCTTGTCAGTCATCTCAGACACCCGGAACTGAAATCACGCGTAATTTGCATCAGGTGCTCAATTTGTTTCCTGTTCACCCTGCTACAATCTAGCAGGAAGTGACAGCGCAGGTGCATCAAAGCTGGGGTAGAGGGAATGAAAAACAGATTCTATCTCCAGGCCATCCGATTGTTAAACAGTAAACATGAGCTAGCCACCGCCTAGTACCCTGCCCTGAACCTTAGATACTGTTACTAGCCGACTACCACCCGGTACTCACCCCTGAACCTTAGATACTGTTACTAGCCGACTACCACCCGGTACTCAACCCTGAACCTTAGAGACTGTTACTAGCCTGCTACCACCCGGTACTCAATCCTGAACCTTAGAGACTGTTACTAGCCTGCTACCACCCGGTACTCAACCCTGAACCTTAGAGACTGTTACTAGCCTGCTACCACCCGGTACTCAATCCTGAACCTTAGAGACTGTTACTAGCCTGCTACCACCCGGTACTCAACCCTGAACCTTAGAGACTGTTACTAGCCTGCTACCACCCGGTACTCAACCCTGCACCTTAGAGACTATTACTAGCCTGCTACCACCCGGTACTCAATCCTGAACCTTAGAGACTGTTACTAGCCTGCTACCACCCGGTACTCAACCCTGAACCTTAGATACTGTCACTAGCCAACTACCACCCGGTACTCAACCCTGCACCTTAGATACTGTTACTAGCCTGCTACCACCCGGTACTCTACCCTGCACCCTAGAGACTGTTACTAGCTGGCTACCACCCGGTACTCAACCCTGAACCTTAGAGACTGTTACTAGCCGACTACCACCCGGTACTCAACCCTGCACCTTAGAGACTGTTACTAGCCTGCTACCACCCGGTACTCAACCCTGAACCTTAGACACTGTTACTAGCCTGCTACCACCCGGTACTCAGCCCTGCACCTTAGATACTGTTACTAGCCTGCTACCACCCGGTACTCATACCTGAACCTTAGAGACTGTTACTAGCCTGCTACCACCCGGTACTCTACCCTGAACCTTAGATACTGTTACTAGCCAACTACCACCCGGTACTCAACCCTGCACCTTAGAGACTGTTACTAGCCTGCTACCACCCGGTACTCTACCCTGAACCTTAGTTACTGTTAATAGCCTGCTACCACCCGGTACTCTACCCTGCACCTTAGTTACTGTTACTAGCCAACTACCACCCGGTACTCTACCCTGCACCTTAGTTACTGTTACTAGCCTGCTACCACCTGGTACTCTACCCTGCACCTTAGTTACTGTTACTAGCCAACTACCACCCGGTACTCTACCCTGCACCTTAGTTACTGTTACTATTCTGCTACCACCCGGTACTCAATCCTGAACCTTAGATACTGTTACTAGCTGACTACCACCCGGTACTCTACCCTGC
Source organism: Salvelinus fontinalis (assembly GCF_029448725.1). NCBI lineage: Eukaryota > Metazoa > Chordata > Actinopteri > Salmoniformes > Salmonidae > Salvelinus > Salvelinus fontinalis. The sequence continues at coordinate 4,949,934 of NC_074671.1, forward strand.
ACCTTAGAGACTGTTACTAGCCTGCTACCACCCGGTACTCAACCCTGCACCTTAGAGACTGTTACTAGCCTGCTACCACCCGGTACTCTACCCTGAACCTTAGATACTGTTACTAGCCTGCTACCACCCGGTACTCTACCCTGCACCTTAGAGACTATTACTAGCCGACTACCACCTGGTACTCAACACTGAACCTTAGAGACTGTTACTAGTCGACTACCACCCGGTACTCAACACTGAACCTTAGTTACTGTTACTAGCCGACTACCACCCGGTACTCAACACTGAACCTTAGATACTGTTACTAGCCTGCTACCACCCGGTACTCTACCCTGCACCTTAGAGACTATTACTAGCCAACTACCACCTGGTACTCAACACTGAACCTTAGAGACTATTACTAGCCGACTACCACCCGGTACTCAACCCTGAACCTTAGAGACTGTTACTAGCCAACTACCACCTGGTACTCAACACTGAACCTTAGAGACTATTACTAGCCAACTACCACCTGGTACTCAACCCTGCACCTTAGAGACTATTACTAGCCAACTACCACCTGGTACTCAACACTGAACCTTAGAGACTATTACTAGCCTGCTTTCACCCGGTACCCATCCTGATTCTTAGATACTGTTACTAGCCTGCTTTCACCCGGTACCCATCCTGATTCTTAGATACTGTTACTAGTCGACTACCACCCGGTACTCTACCCTGCACCTTAGAGACTGTTACTAGCCGGCTACAACCTGGTACTCTACCCTGCACCTTAGAGACTGTTACTAGCCGGCTACCACCCGGTACTCTACCCTGAACCTTAGAGACTGTTACTAGCCGACTACCACCCGGTACTAAACCCTGAACCTTAGATACTGTTACTAGCCTGCTACCACCCGGTACTCAACCCTGAACCTTAGAGACTGTTATTAGCCGACTACCACCCGGTACTCAACCCTGAACCTTAGATACTGTTACTAGCCTGTTACCACCCGGTACTCAATCCTGAACCTTAGATACTGTTACTAGCCTGCTACCACCCAGTACTCAACCCTGAACCTTAGAGACTGTTACTAGCCTGCTACCACCCGGTACTCAACCCTGCACCTTAGATACTGTTACTAGCCGACTACCACCCGGTACTCAACCCTGAACCTTAGATACTGTTACTAGCCTGCTACCACCCGGTACTCAACCCTGAACCTTAGATACTGTTACTAGCCTGCTACCACCTGGTACTCAACCCTGAACCTTAGATACTGTTACTAGCCTGCTACCACCCGGTACTCAACCCTGAACCTTAGAGACTGTTATTAGCCGACTACCACCCGGTACTCAACCCTGAACCTTAGATACTGTTACTAGCCTGTTACCACCCGGTACTCAATCCTGAACCTTAGATACTGTTACTAGCCTGCTACCACCTGGTACTCAACCCTGAACCTTAGATACTGTTACTAGCCTGCTACCACCCGGTACTCAACCCTGAACCTTAGAGACTGTTATTAGCCGACTACCACCCGGTACTCAACCCTGAACCTTAGATACTGTTACTAGCCTGTTACCACCCGGTACTCAACCCTGAACCTTAGATATTGTTACTAGCCTGCTACCACCCGGTACTCAACCCTGAACCTTAGAGACTGTTACTAGCCGACTACCACCCGGTACTCAACCCTGCATCTTAGATACTGTTACTAGCCGACTACCACCCGGTACTCAACCCTGAACCTTAGATACTGTTACTAGCCTGCTACCACCCGGTACTCAACCCTGAACCTTAGATACTGTTACTAGCCTGCTACCACCCGGTACTCAACCCTGAACCTTAGATACTGTTACTAGCCTGCTACCACCCGGTACTCAACCCTGAACCTTAGATACTGTTACTAGCCGACTACCACCCGGTACTCTACCCTGAACCTTAGATACTGTTACTAGCCTGCTACCACCCGGTACTCACTCCTGATCCTTAGATACTGTTACTAGCCTGCTACCACCCGGTACTCTACCCTGAACCTTAGATACTGTTACTAGCCTGCTACCACCCGGTACTCTACCCTGAACCTTAGATACTGTTACTAGCCTGCTACCACCCGGTACTCAACCCTGAACCTTAGATACTGTTACTAGCCTGCTACCACCCGGTACTCTACCCTGAACCTTAGATACTGTTACTAGCCGACTACCACCCGGTACTCTACCCTGAACCTTAGATACTGTTACTAGCCTGCTACCACCCGGTACTCTACCCTGAACCTTAGATACTGTTACTAGCCGACTACCACCCGGTACTCTACCCTGAACCTTAGATACTGTTACTAGCCTGCTACCACCCGGTACTCACTCCTGATCCTTAGATACTGTTACTAGCCTGCTACCACCCGGTACTCAACCCTGAACCTTAGTTACTGTTACTAGCTGACTACCACCCGGTACTCAACCCTGAACCTTAGATACTGTTACTAGCCTGCTACCACCCGGTACTCTACCCTGCACCTTAGTTACTGTTACTAGCCTGCTACCACCCGGTACTCTACCCTGAACCTTGGATACTGTTACTAGCCTGCTACCACCCGGTACTCAACCCTGAACCTTAGATACTGTTACTAGCCGACTACCACCCGGTACTCTACCCTGAACCTTAGATACTGTTACTAGCCTGCTACCACCCGGTACTCAACCCTGAACACATCATGATAGAACACATCATGTTCATGCTAGTCTCATCTTTCCATAGAGGGGTCATATTAGTGTGTAGCCCAAACTGATTTTTGTGAGAAGACCGATTTTCAAAATGTCTCATGGTCTGACAAACACAGCTCTCTAGCTCTGTGACCTTTCACCTCCGATGCTGAAGTGCGACATCGCCGTGCGGAGGAATTTGGGGGATTGAGATGCCCCCCCCCCCCCCCACAAAAAAACCATCTCTAGCTTAAATTGACAGATTTTTTTGGGAATGTTTTTATTATGCTAATATGAATTTCTGCAGGGGCACAGATGTCGACCTTAAACTGTATTTATGGCTGCTAGGCCTTCTTCCATGCTCTTATTGAATGACTAGCTGTTATGTATCCTGAAGTCATGTGTCTTGGATATTATGCTCTTCCCTTTCAACTTACTGAACACACATCACATATCTTCAAAGATACAGATGACTTGTGTTTATAGCCAGGAGGTATTCTTCTGCCTGACCTCACCAGGAAAAACTCTGGGCCCTAGACAATGGTTTTTCCAGGTCTGCTTATAAGCATGTTATAAACTAGCTTTGTGATGTTCTTCAGTGTTATAACCAGCCTTTATAAACACTGTGGCTGGTTAATGGATCTGTAAACATCATTATGTAGTAGCTAGCTGAGAGAGTGTTATAACCAGCCTTTATAAACACTGTGGCTGGTTAATGGATCTGTAAACATCATTATGTAGTAGCTAGCTGAGAGAGTGTTATAACCAGCCTTTATAAACACTGTGGCTGGTTAATGGATCTGTAAACATCATTATGTAGTAGCTAGCTGACAGAGTGTTATAACGAGCCTTTATAAACACTGTGGCTAGTTAATGGATCTGTAAACATCATGATGTAGTAGCTAGCTGACAGAGTGTTATAACCAGCCTTTATAAACACTGTGGCTGGTTAATGGATCTGTTAAAATCATTATGTAGTAGCTAGCTGACAGAGTGTTATAACCAGCCTTTATAAACACTGTGGCTGGTTAATGGATCTGTTAAAATCATTATGTAGTAGCTAGCTGAGAGAGTGTTATAACCAGCCTTTATAAACACTGTGGCTGGTTAATGGATCTGTTAAAATCATTATGTAGTAGCTAGCTGACAGAGTGTTATAAGCAGCCTTTATAAACACTGTGGCTGGTTAATGGATCTGTTAAAATCATTATGTAGTAGCTAGCTGAGAGAGTGTTATAACCAGCCTTTATAAACACTGTGGCTGGTTAATGGATCTGTTAAAATCATTATGTAATAGCTAGCTGACAGAGTGTTATAACCAGCCTTTATAAACACTGTGGCTGGTTAATGGATCTGTTAAAATCATTATGTAGTAGCTAGCTGACGGAGTGTTATAACCAGCCTTTATAAACACTGTGGCTGGTTAATGGATCTGTTAACATCATTATGTAGTAGCTAGCTAACAGAGTGTTATAACCAGCCTTTATAAACACTGTGGCTGGTTAATGGATCTGTTAAAATCATTATGTAGTAGCTAGCTGACGGAGTGTTATAACCAGCCTTTATAAACACTGTGGCTGGTTAATGGATCTGTTAAAATCATTATGTAGTAGCTAGCTGACAGAGTGTTATAACCAGCCTTTATAAACACTGTGGCTGGTTAATGGATCTGTTAAAATCATTATGTAGTAGCTAGCTGAGAGAGTGTTATAACCAGCCTTTATAAACACTGTGGCTGGTTAATGGATCTGTTAAAATCATTATGTAGTAGCTAGCTAACAGAGTGTTATAACCAGCCTTTATAAACACTGTGGCTGGTTAATGGATCTGTTAAAATCATCATGTAGTAGCTAGCTGACGGAGTGTTATAACCAGCCTTTATAAACACTGTGGCTGGTTAATGGATCTGTTAAAATCATTATGTAGTAGCTAGCTGACAGAGAGGTGGTTTTATTTATCAGTCGAGGTCATGTGGTCTGGTTTCATTGACCTGCAACGGACCCAGTGGATCCAGAGAGAGGAAAGAGAGGGAACAGAGGGAAGAGAGGGAAGAGAGGGAGGAGAGGGAAGAGAGGGAAGATAGGAAAGAGAGGGAAGAGAGGGAAGAGAGGGAGGAGAGGGAAGAGAGGGAGGAGAGGGAAGAGAGGGAAGAGAGGGAGGAGAGGGAAGAGAGGAAAGAGAGGGAGGAGAGGGAAGAGAGGAAAGAGAGGGAAGAGAGGGAGGAGAGGGAAGAGAGGAAAGAGAGGAAAGAGAGGGAAGAGAGGGAAGAGAGGGAGGAGAGGGAAGAGAGGAAAGAGAGGGAAGAGAGGGAAGAGAGGGAAGAGAGGGTGGAGAGGGAAGAGAGGGAAGAGAGGGAGGAGAGGGAAGAGAGGGAAGAGAGGGAGGAGAGGGAAGAGAGGGAAGAGAGGAAAGAGAGGGAAGAGAGGGAGGAGAGGGAAGAGAGGGAAGAGAGGGAGGAGAGTGAAGAGAGGAAGAGAGGGAACAGAGGGAAGAGAGGGAAGAGAGGGAGGAGAGGGAAGAGAGGGAAGAGAGGGAGGAGAGGGAAGAGAGGGAGGAGAGGGAAGAGAGGGAGGAGAGGGAAGAGATGAAGAGAGGGAATAGAGGGAAGAGAGGAAGAGAGGGAAGAGAGGGAGGAGAGTGAAGAGAGGAAGAGAGGGAACAGAGGGAAGAGAGGGAAGAGAGGGAGGAGATGGAAGAGAGGGAGGAGAGGGAAGAGAGGGAAGAGAGGAAAGAGAGGAAAGAGACTGAAGAGAGGGAATAGAGGGAGGAGAGGGAAGAGATGAAGAGAGGGAATAGAGGGAAGAGAGGAAGAGAGGGAGGAGAGTGAAGAGAGGAAGAGAGGGAAGAGAGGGAGGAGAGGAAAGAGACGGAAGAGAGGGAGGAGAGGGAAGAGAGGGAATAGAGGGAGGAGAGGGAAGAGAGGAAGAGAGGGAAGAGAGGAAGAGAGGAAGGAGAGGGAAGAGAGGGGAGAGAGGGAAGAGAGGGAGGAGAGGAAAGAGAGGAAAGAGAGGGAGGAGAGGGAAGAGAGGGGAGAGAGGGAAGAGAGGAAAGAGAGGAAAGAGAGGAAAGAGAGGGAAGAGAGGGAATAGAGGGAGGAGAGGGAGGAGAGGGAAGAGAGGAAAGAGAGGGAGGAGAGGGAAGAGAGGGGAGAGAGGAAAGAGAGGAAAGAGACTGAAGAGAGGGAATAGAGGGAGGAGAGGGAAGAGATGAAGAGAGGGAATAGAGGGAAGAGAGGAAGAGAGGGAGGAGAGTGAAGAGAGGAAGAGAGGGAAGAGAGGGAGGAGAGGAAAGAGACGGAAGAGAGGGAGGAGAGGGAAGAGAGGGAATAGAGGGAGGAGAGGGAAGAGAGGAAGAGAGGGAAGAGAGGAAGAGAGGAAGGAGAGGGAAGAGAGGGGAGAGAGGGAAGAGAGGGAGGAGAGGGAAGAGAGGAAAGAGAGGGAGGAGAGGGAAGAGAGGGGAGAGAGGGAAGAGAGGAAAGAGAGGAAAGAGAGGAAAGAGACGGAAGAGAGGGAATAGAGGGAGGAGAGGGAGGAGAGGGAAGAGAGGAAAGAGAGGGAGGAGAGGGAAGAGAGGGGAGAGAGGGAAGAGAGGAAAGAGAGGAAAGAGACGGAAGAGAGGGAATAGAGGGAGGAGAGGGAAGAGAGGGAAGAGAGGGAGGAGAGGGAAGAGAGGGTAGAGAGGGAGGAGAGGGAAGAGAGGGAGGAGAGGGAAGAGAGGAAAGAGAGGGAAGAGAGGGAGGAGAGGGAAGAGAGGGAGGAGAGGGAAGACAGAGAAGAGAGAGAAGAGAGGGAATAGAGGGAGGAGAGGGAAGACAGAGAAGAGAGAGAAGAGAGGGAATAGAGAGAAGAGAGAGAAGAGAGGGAATAGAGAGAAGAGAGGAAAGAGAGGAAAGAGAGGAAAGAGACGGAAGAGAGGGAATAGAGGGAGGAGAGGGAGGAGAGGGAGGAGAGGGAGGAGAGGGGAGAGAGGGAAGACAGAGAAGAGAGAGAAGAGAGGGAATAGAGAGAAGAGAGAGAAGAGAGGGAATAGAGAGAAGAGAGGAAAGAGAGGAAAGAGAGGGAAGAGAGGGAAGAGAGGGAAGAGAGGGAGGAGAGGGAAGAGAGGGAAGAGAGAGAGGAGAGGGAAGAGAGGGAGGAGAGGGAGGAGAGGGAGGAGAGGGAGGAGAGGGAGGAGAGGGAGGAGAGGGAGGAGAGGGAGGAGAGGGAAGAGAGGGAGGAGAGGAAAGAGAGGGAATAGAGAGAAGAGAGAGAAGAGAGGGAAGAGAGAGAAGAGAGAGAAGAGAGGGAAGAGAGGGAAGAGAGGGAAGAGATGAAAGAGACGGAATAGAGAGAAGAGAGAGAAGAGAGGGAATAGAGAGAAGAGAGGGAAGAGAGGGAAGAGAGGGAAGAGAGGGAAGAGAGGGAGGAGAGGGAGGAGAGGGAATAGAGAGAAGAGAGGGAAGAGAGGGAAGAGAGGGAAGAGAGGGAAGAGAGGAAAGAGAGGGAAGAGAGGGAGGAGAGGGAAGAGAGGGAGGAGAGGGAGGAGAGGGAAGAGAGGGAGGAGAGGGAGGAGAGGGAGGAGAGGGAATAGAGAGAAGAGAGGGAAGAGAGAGAAGAGAGGGAGGAGAGGGAAGAGAGGGAAGAGAGGGAGGAGAGGGAATAGAGAGAAGAGAGGGAAGAGAGAGAAGAGAGGGAAGAGAGGATACCAACAGATGGTGGAGAGAGAGAAAGAGGAGAGGAAAGGGGGATGACGATTAATTCAGTCAAGTGGAATAGAGGAGTGGGTCTGGAATTGGAGAAACAAGAGGACTCACACACACACACACACACTTACACACACACACACACACCCACACACACACACACACACACACACACACACACACACACACACACACACACACACACACACACACACACACACACACACACACACACACACACACACACACACACACATCCCTCTGTGAGAAAGCAGGCCTAGACGAGCCGTCCCATCAGCCCCTGGGGAAGAGCGGATGACCTCATGGTGTTGATCAACCAATCGATTGAGAGCTAGAATGATGCTGGTGTAGAAGCCTCTGTGGTGCAAGCTTCCACTACCAGTGTGTGTGTGTGTGTGTGTGTGTGTGTGTGTGTGTGTGTGTGTGTGTGTGTGTGTGTGTGTGTGTGTGTGTGTGTGTGTGTGTGTGTGTGTGTGTGTGTGTGTGTGTGTGTGTGTGTGTGTGCGTCAGGTCTGTGAACAGAGATAAGTGAGCAGTGCTGTGCTGGCATTCATCTCATTATAGAGAGTAGCAGAGAGAGAGTAGCAGAGAGAGTAGCAGAGAGAGAGTAGCAGAGAGAGTGGCAGAGAGAGAGTAGCAGAGAGACAGTAGCAGAGAGAGAGTAGCAGAGAGAGTAGCAGAGAGAGTAGCAGAGAGAGAGTAGCAGAGAGTAGCAGAGAGAGAGAGTAGCAGAGAGTAGCAGAGAGAGAGAGTAGCAGAGAGAGAGAGTAACAGAGAGAGAGTAACAGAGAGAGAGTAGCAGAGAGAGAGTAGCAGAGAGTATTAGAGAGAGAGTAGCAGAGAGAGAGAGTAGCAGAGAGAGAGAGTAACAGAGAGAGAGTAACAGAGAGAGAGTAGCAGAGAGAGAGTAGCAAAGAGAGAGTAGCAGAGAGAGTAGCAGAGAGTAGCAGAGAGAGAGTAGCAGAGAGAGTAGCAGAGAGTAGCAGAGAGAGAGTAGCAGAGAGAGAGTAGCAGAGAGAGAGTAGCAAAGAGAGAGTAGCAGAGAGAGTAGCAGAGAGAGTAGCAGAGAGAGTAGCAGAGAGACAGTAGCAGAGAGAGAGTAGCAGAGAGAGAGTAGCAGAGAGAGAGTAGCAGAGAGAGAGTAGCAGAGAGAGAGTAGCAGAGAGAGTAGCAGAGAGAGAGTAGCAGAGAGAGAGTAGCAGAGAGAGAGTAGCAGAGAGTAGCAGAGAGAGAGTAGCAGAGAGAGAGTAGCAGAGAGAGAGTAGCAGAGAGAGAGTAGCAGAGAGTAGCAGAGAGAGAGTAGCAGAGAGAGAGTAGCAGAGAGAGAGTAGCAGAGAGAGAGTAGCAGAGAGAGTAGCAGAGAGAGAGTAGCAGAGAGTAGCAGAGAGAGAGTAGCAGAGAGACAGTAGCAGAGAGAGTAGCAGAGAGAGAGTAGCAGAGAGAGTGGCAGAGAGAGAGTAGCAGAGAGACAGTAGCAGAGAGAGAGTAGCAGAGAGAGTAGCAGAGAGAGTAGCAGAGAGAGAGTAGCAGAGAGTAGCAGAGAGAGAGAGTAGCAGAGAGTAGCAGAGAGAGAGAGTAGCAGAGAGAGAGAGTAACAGAGAGAGAGTAACAGAGAGAGAGTACTAGAGAGAGAGTAGCAGAGAGTATTAGAGAGAGAGTAGCAGAGAGAGAGAGTAGCAGAGAGAGAGAGTAACAGAGAGAGAGTAACAGAGAGAGAGTAGCAGAGAGAGAGTAGCAAAGAGAGAGTAGCAGAGAGAGTAGCAGAGAGTAGCAGAGAGAGAGTAGCAGAGAGAGTAGCAGAGAGTAGCAGAGAGAGAGTAGCAGAGAGAGAGTAGCAGAGAGAGAGTAGCAAAGAGAGAGTAGCAGAGAGAGTAGCAGAGAGAGTAGCAGAGAGAGTAGCAGAGAGACAGTAGCAGAGAGAGAGTAGCAGAGAGAGAGTAGCAGAGAGAGAGTAGCAGAGAGAGTAGCAGAGAGAGAGTAGCAGAGAGAGAGTAGCAGAGAGAGAGTAGCAGAGAGTAGCAGAGAGAGAGTAGCAGAGAGTAGCAGAGAGAGAGTAGCAGAGAGAGAGTAGCAGAGAGAGAGTAGCAGAGAGAGAGTAGCAGAGAGAGTAGCAGAGAGAGTAGCAGAGAGAGTAGCAGAGAGACAGTAGCAGAGAGAGTAGCAGAGAGAGTAGCAGAGAGAGTAGCAGAGAGAGTAGCAGAGAGACAGTAGCAGAGAGAGTAGCAGAGAGAGAGTAGCAGAGAGAGAGTAGCAGAGAGAGTAGCAGAGAGAGAGTAGCAGAGAGACAGTAGCAGAGAGAGAGTAGCAGAGAGAGTAGCAGAGAGAGAGTAGCAGAGAGAGTAGCAGAGAGAGTAGCAGAGAGAGAGTAGCAGAGAGAGAGTAGCAGAGAGACAGTAGCAGAGAGAGAGTAGCAGAGAGAGTAGCAGAGAGAGTAGCAGAGAGAGAGTAGCAGAGAGAGTAGCAGAGAGACAGTAGCAGAGAGACAGTAGCAGAGAGAGTAGCAGAGAGAGAGTAGCAGAGAGACAGTAGCAGAGAGAGTAGCAGAGAGAGAGTAGCAGAGAGACAGTAGCAGAGAGAGAGTAGCAGAGAGAGTAGCAGAGAGAGAGTAGCAGAGAGAGTAGCAGAGAGAGTAGCAGAGAGAGAGTAGCAGAGAGACAGTAGCAGAGAGAGAGTAGCAGAGAGAGTAGCAGAGAGAGAGTAGCAGAGAGACAGTAGCAGAGAGACAGTAGCAGAGAGAGAGTAGCAGAGAGAGAGTAGCAGAGAGAGTAGCAGAGAGAGTTGCAGAGAGACAGTAGCAGAGAGAGAGTAGCAGAGAGAGAGTAGCAGAGAGAGAGTAGCAGAGAGAGAGTAGCAGAG
>NC_074671.1:4965173-5095173 GCF_029448725.1 Salvelinus fontinalis
AATACTGTATAGTGACAGCAGTTTGCCCGTCTACAGGTCAGATACTGTATAGTGACAGCAGTTTGCCCGTCTACAGGTCAAATACTGTATAGTGACAGCAGTTTGCCCGTCTACAGGTCAGATACTGTATAGTGACAGCAGTTTGCCCGTCTACAGGTCAGATACTGTATAGTGACAGCAGTTTGCCCGTCTACAGGTCAAATACTGTATAGTGACAGCAGTTTGCCCGTCTACAGGTCAGATACTGTATAGTGACAGCAGTTTGCCCGTCTACAGGTCAAATACTGTATAGTGACAGCAGTTTGCCCGTCTACAGGTCAGATACTGTATAGTGACAGCAGTTTGCCCGTCTACAGGTCAGATACTGTATAGTGACAGCAGTTTGCCCCGTCTACAGGTCAGATACTGTATAGTGACAGCAGTTTGCCCCGTCTACAGGTCAGATACTGTTTCAGATTTATGACATGTTTATGACCTGTTTATGACATGTTTATGACCTGTTTATGACCTGTTTATGACATGTTTATGACATGTTTATGACATGTTTATGACATGTTTATGACCTGTTTATGTCCTGTTTATGACATGTTTATGACATGTTTATGACATGTTTATGTCCTGTTTATGACCTGTTTATGACATGTTTATGACATGTTTATGTCCTGTTTATGACCTGTTTATGACCTGTTTATGACATGTTTATGACATGTTTATGACATGTTTATGACATGTTTATGACATGTTTATGTCCTGTTTATGACATGTTTATGACATGTTTATGTCCTGTTTATGACATGTTTATGACATGTTTATGACATGTTTATGACATGTTTATGTCCTGTTTATGACATGTTTATGACATGTTTATGACATGTTTATGACATGTTTATGACATGTTTATGTCCTGTTTATGACCTGTTTATGACATGTTTATGACCTGTTTATGACATGTTTATGACCTGTTTATGACATGTTTATGACATGTTTATGACCTGTTTATGACATGTTTATGTCCTGTTTATGACCTATTTATGACATGTTTATGACCTGTTTATGACCTGTTTATGACATGTTTATGACATGTTTATGACCTGTTTATGACATGTTTATGTCCTGTTTATGACCTATTTATGACATGTTTATGACCTGTTTATGACATGTTTATGACCTGTTTATGACCTGTTTATGACATGTTTATGACATGTTTATGTCCTGTTTATGACATGTTTATGACATGTTTATGTCCTGTTTATGACATGTTTATGACCTGTTTATGACCTGTTTATGACATGTTTATGACATGTTTATGACATGTTTATGACCTGTTTATGACATGTTTATGACCTGTTTATAATACTTATCACACTTACTTGATCATTTCTTCATATGTTGTTTTTAAACATGGTCATGAATCCACCTGCTCCAGATCTTTAGTATGTAACTGCAACTAGACCAGAGTCCTGTGGTTGGCGTGTTGCGTGTCAGGTCCAGATCTTTAGTATGTAACTGCAACTAGACCAGAGTCCTGTGGTTGGCGTGTTGCGTGTTAGGTCCATATCTTTAGTATGTAACTGCAACTAGACCAGAGTCCTGTGGTTGGCGTGTTGCGTGTCAGGTCCATATCTTTAGTATGTAACTGCAACTAGACCAGAGTCCTGTGGTTGGCGTGTTGCGTGTTGGGTCCAGATCTTTAGTATGTAACTGCAACTAGACCAGAGTCCTGTGGTTGGCGTGTTGCGTGTTAGGTCCATATCTTTAGTATGTAACTGCAACTAGACCAGAGTCCTGTGGTTGGCGTGTTGCGTGTTTGGTCCAGATCTTTAGTATGTAACTGCAACTAGACCAGAGTCCTGTGGTTGGCGTGTTGCGTGTTTGGTCCAGATCTTTAGTATGTAACTGCAACTAGACCAGAGTCCTGTGGTTGGCGTGTTGCGTGTTTGGTCCAGATCTTTAGTATGTAACTGCAACTAGACCAGAGTCCTGTGGTTGGCGTGTTGCGTGTTTGGTCCAGATCTTTAGTATGTAACTGCAACTAGACCAGAGTCCTGTGGTTGGCGTGTTGCGTGTTTGGTCCAGATCTTTAGTATGTAACTGCAACTAGACCAGAGTCCTGTGGTTGGCGTGTTGCGTGTTTGGTCCAGATCTTTAGTATGTAACTGCAACTAGACCAGAGTCCTGTGGTTGGCGTGTTGCGTGTTTGGTCCAGATCTTTAGTATGTAACTGCAACTAGACCAGAGTCCTGTGGTTGGCGTGTTGCGTGTTTGGTCCAGATCTTTAGTATGTAACTGCAACTAGACCAGAGTCCTGTGGTTGGCGTGTTGCGTGTTTGGTCCAGATCTTTAGTATGTAACTGCAACTAGACCAGAGTCCTGTGGTTGGCGTGTTGCGTGTTAGGTCCAGATCTTTAGTATGTAACTGCAACTAGACCAGAGTCCTGTGGTTGGCGTGTTGCGTGTTTGGTCCAGATCTTTAGTATGTAACTGAAACTAGACCAGAGTCCTGTGGTTGGCGTGTTGCGTGTTTGGTCCAGATCTTTAGTATGTAACTGCAACTAGACCAGAGTCCTGTGGTTGGCGTGTTGCGTGTTTGGTCCAGATCTTTAGTATGTAACTGAAACTAGACCAGAGTCCTGTGGTTGGCGTGTTGCGTGTTTGGTCCAGATCTTTAGTATGTAACTGCAACTAGACCAGAGTCCTGTGGTTGGCGTGTTGCGTGGTACGTCCAGATCTTTAGTATGTAACTGCAACTAGACCAGAGTCCTGTGGTTGGCGTGTTGCGTGTTAGGTCCAGATCTTTAGTATGTAACTGCAACTAGACCAGAGTCCTGTGGTTGGCGAGTTGCGTGTTAGGTCCATATCTTTAGTATGTAACTGCAACTAGACCAGAGTCCTGTGGTTGGCGTGTTGCGTGGTACGTCCAGATCTTTAGTATGTAACTGCAACTAGACCAGAGTCCTGTGGTTGGCGTGTTGCGTGTTTGGTCCAGATCTTTAGTATGTAACTGCAACTAGACCAGAGTCCTGTGGTTGGCGTGTTGCGTGTTAGGTCCATATCTTTAGTATGTAACTGCAACTAGACCAGAGTCCTGTGGTTGGCGTGTTGCGTGTTTGGTCCAGATCTTTAGTATGTAACTGAAACTAGACCAGAGTCCTGTGGTTGGCGTGTTGCGTGTTTGGTCCAGATCTTTAGTATGTAACTGCAACTAGACCAGAGTCCTGTGGTTGGCGTGTTGCGTGTTTGGTCCAGATCTTTAGTATGTAACTGAAACTAGACCAGAGTCCTGTGGTTGGCGTGTTGCGTGTTTGGTCCAGATCTTTAGTATGTAACTGCAACTAGACCAGAGTCCTGTGGTTGGCATGTTGCGTGTTTGGTCCAGATCTTTAGTATGTAACTGCAACTAGACCAGAGTCCTGTGGTTGGCGTGTTGCGTGTCAGGTCCAGATCTTTAGTATGTAACTACAACTAGACCAGAGTCCTGTGGTTGGCGTGTTGCGTGTTTGGTCCAGATCTTTAGTATGTAACTGCAACTAGACCAGAGTCCTGTGGTTGGCGTGTTGCGTGTTTGGTCCAGATCTTTAGTATGTAACTGCAACTAGACCAGAGTCCTGTGGTTGGCGTGTTGCGTGTCAGGTCCAGATCTTTAGTATGTAACTGCAACTAGACCAGAGTCCTGTGGTTGGCGTGTTGCGTGTTTGGTCCAGATCTTTAGTATGTAACTGCAACTAGACCAGAGTCCTGTGGTTGGCGTGTTGCGTGTTAGGTCCATATCTTTAGTATGTAACTGCAACTAGACCAGAGTCCTGTGGTTGGCGTGTTGCGTGTTAGGTCCATATCTTTAGTATGTAACTGCAACTAGACCAGAGTCCTGTGGTTGGCGTGTTGCGTGTTTGGTCCAGATCTTTAGTATGTAACTGCAACTAGACCAGAGTCCTGTGGTTGGCGTGTTGCGTGTTAGGTCCAGATCTTTAGTATGTAACTGCAACTAGACCAGAGTCCTGTGGTTGGCGTGTTGCGTGTTTGGTCCAGATCTTTAGTATGTAACTGAAACTAGACCAGAGTCCTGTGGTTGGCGTGTTGCGTGTTTGGTCCAGATCTTTAGTATGTAACTGCAACTAGACCAGAGTCCTGTGGTTGGCATGTTGCGTGTTTGGTCCAGATCTTTAGTATGTAACTGCAACTAGACCAGAGTCCTGTGGTTGGCGTGTTGCGTGTCAGGTCCAGATCTTTAGTATGTAACTACAACTAGACCAGAGTCCTGTGGTTGGCGTGTTGCGTGTTTGGTCCAGATCTTTAGTATGTAACTGCAACTAGACCAGAGTCCTGTGGTTGGCGTGTTGCGTGTCAGGTCCAGATCTTTAGTATGTAACTGCAACTAGACCAGAGTCCTGTGGTTGGCGTGTTGCGTGTTACGTCCAGATCTTTAGTATGTAACTGCAACTAGACCAGAGTCCTGTGGTTGGCGTGTTGCGTGTTAGGTCCATATCTTTAGTATGTAACTGCAACTAGACCAGAGTCCTGTGGTTGGCGTGTTGCGTGTTTGGTCCAGATCTTTAGTATGTAACTGCAACTAGACCAGAGTCCTGTGGTTGGCGTGTTGCGTGTTAGGTCCAGATCTTTAGTATGTAACTGCAACTAGACCAGAGTCCTGTGGTTGGCGTGTTGCGTGTTTGGTCCAGATCTTTAGTATGTAACTGCAACTAGACCAGAGTCCTGTGGTTGGCATGTTGCGTGTTTGGTCCAGATCTTTAGTATGTAACTGCAACTAGACCAGAGTCCTGTGGTTGGCGTGTTGCGTGTCAGGTCCAGATCTTTAGTATGTAACTGCAACTAGACCAGAGTCCTGTGGTTGGCATGTTGCGTGTTTGGTCCATATCTTTAGTATGTAACTGCAACTAGACCAGAGTCCTGTGGTTGGCGTGTTGCGTGTTAGGTCCATATCTTTAGTATGTAACTGCAACTAGACCAGAGTCCTGTGGTTGGCGTGTTGCGTGTTACGTCCATATCTTTAGTATGTAACTGCAACTAGACCAGAGTCCTGTGGTTGGCGTGTTGCGTGTTTGGTCCAGATCTTTAGTATGTAACTGCAACTAGACCAGAGTCCTGTGGTTGGCGTGTTGCGTGTTAGGTCCAGATCTTTAGTATGTAACTGCAACTAGACCAGAGTCCTGTGGTTGGCGTGTTGCGTGTTTGGTCCAGATCTTTAGTATGTAACTGAAACTAGACCAGAGTCCTGTGGTTGGCGTGTTGCGTGTTTGGTCCAGATCTTTAGTATGTAACTGCAACTAGACCAGAGTCCTGTGGTTGGCATGTTGCGTGTTTGGTCCAGATCTTTAGTATGTAACTGCAACTAGACCAGAGTCCTGTGGTTGGCGTGTTGCGTGTCAGGTCCAGATCTTTAGTATGTAACTACAACTAGACCAGAGTCCTGTGGTTGGCGTGTTGCGTGTTTGGTCCAGATCTTTAGTATGTAACTGCAACTAGACCAGAGTCCTGTGGTTGGCGTGTTGCGTGTCAGGTCCAGATCTTTAGTATGTAACTGCAACTAGACCAGAGTCCTGTGGTTGGCGTGTTGCGTGTTAGGTCCAGATCTTTAGTATGTAACTGCAACTAGACCAGAGTCCTGTGGTTGGCGTGTTGCGTGTTTGGTCCAGATCTTTTGTATGTAACTGCAACTAGACCAGAGTCCTGTGGTTGGCATGTTGCGTGTTTGGTCCAGATCTTTAGTATGTAACTGCAACTAGACCAGAGTCCTGTGGTTGGCGTGTTGCGTGTCAGGTCCAGATCTTTAGTATGTAACTGCAACTAGACCAGAGTCCTGTGGTTGGCATGTTGCGTGTTTGGTCCATATCTTTAGTATGTAACTGCAACTAGACCAGAGTCCTGTGGTTGGCGTGTTGCGTGTTAGGTCCATATCTTTAGTATGTAACTGCAACTAGACCAGAGTCCTGTGGTTGGCGTGTTGCGTGTTACGTCCATATCTTTAGTATGTAACTGCAACTAGACCAGAGTCCTGTGGTTGGCGTGTTGCGTGTTTGGTCCAGATCTTTAGTATGTAACTGCAACTAGACCAGAGTCCTGTGGTTGGCGTGTTGCGTGTTAGGTCCAGATCTTTAGTATGTAACTGCAACTAGACCAGAGTCCTGTGGTTGGCGTGTTGCGTGTTTGGTCCAGATCTTTAGTATGTAACTGAAACTAGACCAGAGTCCTGTGGTTGGCGTGTTGCGTGTTTGGTCCAGATCTTTAGTATGTAACTGCAACTAGACCAGAGTCCTGTGGTTGGCATGTTGCGTGTTTGGTCCAGATCTTTAGTATGTAACTGCAACTAGACCAGAGTCCTGTGGTTGGCGTGTTGCGTGTCAGGTCCAGATCTTTAGTATGTAACTACAACTAGACCAGAGTCCTGTGGTTGGCGTGTTGCGTGTTTGGTCCAGATCTTTAGTATGTAACTGCAACTAGACCAGAGTCCTGTGGTTGGCGTGTTGCGTGTCAGGTCCAGATCTTTAGTATGTAACTGCAACTAGACCAGAGTCCTGTGGTTGGCGTGTTGCGTGTTACGTCCAGATCTTTAGTATGTAAATGCAACTAGACCAGAGTCCTGTGGTTGGCGTGTTGCGTGTTAGGTCCATATCTTTAGTATGTAACTGCAACTAGACCAGAGTCCTGTGGTTGGCGTGTTGCGTGTTTGGTCCAGATCTTTAGTATGTAACTGCAACTAGACCAGAGTCCTGTGGTTGGCGTGTTGCGTGTTAGGTCCAGATCTTTAGTATGTAACTGCAACTAGACCAGAGTCTAGTGGTTGGCGTGTTGCGTGTTTGGTCCAGATCTTTAGTATGTAACTGCAACTAGACCAGAGTCCTGTGGTTGGCATGTTGCGTGTTTGGTCCAGATCTTTAGTATGTAACTGCAACTAGACCAGAGTCCTGTGGTTGGCGTGTTGCGTGTCAGGTCCAGATCTTTAGTATGTAACTGCAACTAGACCAGAGTCCTGTGGTTGGCATGTTGCGTGTTTGGTCCATATCTTTAGTATGTAACTGCAACTAGACCAGAGTCCTGTGGTTGGCGTGTTGCGTGTTAGGTCCATATCTTTAGTATGTAACTGCAACTAGACCAGAGTCCTGTGGTTGGCGTGTTGCGTGTTACGTCCAGATCTTTAGTATGTAACTGCAACTAGACCAGAGTCCTGTGGTTGGCGTGTTGCGTGTTTGCTCCTGATCTTTAGTATGTAACTTGAATTTGCTTTATTGGCACGACACGTAACATTGTACATGTTGCCAAAGCTTATCCAAGGGTCAAGATAACCACACAGTAACAATGACATAGAGGACATGTGCAGGTTGATTGGTCTGTCAGACACCTCATCTTATGGCAGGCAGCAATGTAGTGCGCTGCCAACCCACAGCTCTCTGCGTCCTCCCCCAACAGGACGGGTAGCCTACTCTCATCAGAGAGGTCTTTGAAACCCACAGCTCTCTGCATCCTCCCCCAACAGGACGGGTAGCCTACTCTCATCAGAGAGGTCTTTGAAACCCACAGCTCTCTGCGTCCTCCCCCAACAGGACGGGTAGCCTACTCTCATCAGAGAGGTCTTTGAAACCCACAGCTCTCTGCGTCCTCCCCCAACAGGACGGGTAGCCTACTCTCATCAGAGAGGTCTTTGAAACCCACAGCTCTCTACGTCCTCCCCCAACAGGACGGGTAGCCTACTCTCATCAGAGATGTCTTTGAAACCCACAGCTCTCTGCGTCCTCCCCCAACAGGACGGGTAGCCTACTCTCATCAGAGAGGTCTTTGAAACCCACAGCTCTCTGCGTCCTCCCCCAACAGGACGGGTAGCCTACTCTCATCAGAGAGGTCTTTGAAACCCACAGCTCTCTGCGTCCTCCCCCAACAGGACGGGTAGCCTACTCTCATCAGAGAGGTCTTTGAAACCCACAGCTCTCTGCGTCCTCCCCCAACAGGACGGGTAGCCTACTCTCATCAGAGAGGTCTTTGAAACCCACAGCTCTCTGCGTCCTCCCCCAACAGGACGGGTAGCCTACTCTCATCAGAGAGGTCTTTGAAACCCACAGCTCTCTGCATCCTCCCCCAACAGGACGGGTAGCCTACTCTCATCAGAGAGGTCTTTGAAACCCACAGCTCTCTGCGTCCTCCCCCAACAGGACGGGTAGCCTACTCTCATCAGAGAGGTCTTTGAAACCCACAGCTCTCTGCGTCCTCCCCCAACAGGACGGGTAGCCTACTCTCATCAGAGAGGTCTTTGAAACCCACAGCTCTCTGCGTCCTCAACCCAGAGTCTCTCAGAGCGTTCACAGTCAGCCCACTGACACCCCTATCAGATCACAGCAAAATTACAGTCTACTTGAACAGAGCAATACTCAATCATGAGGCATCAAAGCCAAAGGAACTGAGTAACATTAAGAAATGCTATAGATGGAAGGAATGCAGTTTGGAAACCTACCAAAAAACAATTAGGCAACAGCAAATCCAATCCCTTTTAGACAACTTCCTGGGTAAAACGTTCCACTGCAATAGTGAAGGTGTAAACTTGGCAGTAGAAAATCTTAACAGTATATTTGACCTCTCAGCTTCCCTATCAAATCTAAAAATCTAAAATAGAAAACCGAAGAAAATGAACAACAATGACAAATGGTTTGATAAAGAATGCAAAAATCTAAGAAATAAATTGAGAAACCTGTCCAACCAAAAACATAGAGACCCGGAAAACCTGAGTCTACGCCTTCACTATGGTGAATCACTAAAACAATACAGAAATACACTACGGAAAAAGAAGGAACAGCATGTCAGAAATCAGCTCAATGTAATTCAAGAATCCATAGACTCTAACCAATTCTGGAAAAATTGGAAAACACTAAACAAACAACAACACGAAGAATTATCTATCCAAAATGGAGATGTATGGGTAAAACACTTCTCCAATCTTTTTGGCTCTATAACAAAGAATAAAGAGCAAAAACATATACATGATCAAATACAAATACTAGAATCAACTATTAAAAACTACCAGAACCCACTGGATTCTCCAATTACCTTGAATGAGTTACAGGACAAAATAAAAACCCTCCAACCCAAAAAGACCTGTGGTGTTGATGGTATCCTTAATGAAATGATCAAATATACAGACAACAAATTCCAATTGGCTATACTAAAACTCTTTAACATCGTCCTTAGCTCTGGCATCTTCCCCAATATTTGGAACCAAGGACTGATCACCCCAATCCACAAAAGTGGAGACAAATTTGACCCCAATAACTACCGTGGAATATGCGTCAACAGTAACCTTGGTAAAATACTCTGCATTATCATTAACAGCAGACTCGTACATTTCCTCAATGAACACAATGTACTGAGCAAATGTCAAATTGGCTTTTTACCAAATTATTGTACAACAGACCATGTATTCACCCTACACACCCTAATTGACAACCAAACAAACCAAAACAAAGGCAAAGTCTTCTCATGCTTTGTTGATTTCAAAAAAGCCTTCGACTCAATTTGGCATGAGGGTCTGCTATACAAATTGATGGAAAGTGGTGTTGGGGGTAAAACATACGACATTATAAAATCCATGTACACAAACAACAAGTGTGCGGTTAAAATTGGCAAAAAACACACACATTTCTTCACACAGGGTCGTGGGGTGAGACAGGGATGCAGCTTAAGCCCCACCCTCTTCAACATATATATCAACGAATTGGCGACGGCACTAGACCAGTCTGCAGCACCCGGCCTCACCCTACTAGAATCCGAAGTCAACTGTCTACTGTTTGCTGATGATCTGGTACTTCTGTCACCAACCAAGGAGGGACTACAGCAGCACCTAGATCTTCTGCACAGATTCTGTCAGACCTGGGCCCTGACAGTAAATCTCAGTAAGACCAAAATAATGGTGTTCCAAAAAAGGTCCAGTCGCCAAGACCACAAATTCCATCTAGACACCGTTGCCCTAGAGCACACAAAAAACTATACATACCTCGGCCTAAACATCAGCACCACAGGTAACTTCCACAAAGCTGTGAACGATCTGAGAGACAAGGCAAGAAGGGCATTCTATGCCATCAAAAGGAACATAAATTTCAACATACCAATTAGGATCTGGCTAAAAATACTTGAATCAGTCATAGAGCCCATTGCCCTTTATGGTTGTGAGGTCTGGGGTCCGCTCACCAACCAAGATTTCACAAAATGGGGCAAACACCAAATTGAGACTCTGCATGCAGAATTCTGCAAAAATATCCTCCGTGTACAACGCAGAACACCAAATAATGCATGCAGAGCAGAATTAGGCCGATACCCACTAATTATCAAAATCCAGAAAAGAGCCGTTAAATTCTACAACCACCTAAAAGGAAGCGATTCCCAAACCTTCCATAACAAAGCCATTACCTACAGAGAGATGAACCTGGAGAAGAGTCCCCTAAGCAAACTGGTCCTAGGGCTCTGTTCACAAACACAAACACACCCCACAAAGCCCCAGGACAACAGCACAATTAGACCCAACCAAATCATGAGAAAACAAAAAGATAATTACTTGACACATTGGAAAGAATTAACAAAAAACAGAGCAAACTAGAATGCTATTTGGCCCTAAACAGAGAGTACACAGTGGCAGAATACCTGACCACTGTGACTGACCCAAACTTAAGGAAAGCTTTGACTATGTACAGACTCAGTGAACATAGCCTTGCTATTGAGAAAGGCCGCCGTAGGCAGACATGGCTCTCAAGAGAAGACAGGCTATGTGCACATTGCCCACAAAATGAGGTGGAAACCGAGCTGCACTTCCTAACCTCCTGCCCAATGTATGACCATATTAGAGACACATATTTCCCTCAGATCACACAGATCCACAAAGAATTCGAAAACAAATCCAATTTTGATAAAACTCCCATATCTACTGGGTGAAATTCCACAGTGTGCCATCACAGCAGCAAGATTTGTGACCTGTTGCCACAAGAAAAGGGCAACCAGTGAAGAACAAACACCATTGTAAATACAACCCATATTTATGCTTACTTATTTTAACTTGTGTGCTTTAACCATTTGTACATTGTTACAACACTGTATATATTTAATATGACACTCATAATGTCTTTATTGTTTTGAAACTTCTGTATGTGTAAGGTTTACTGTTAATTCGTTTTGTTTGTTTCACTTTTGTGTATTGTCTACCTCATTTGCTTTGGCAATGTTAACACATGTTTCCCATGCCAATAAAGCCCCTTGAATTGAATTGAATTGAATTGAGAGAGAGAGAGAGAGAGAGAGAGAGAGAGAGAGAGAGAGAGAAGAGAGAGAGAGAGAGAGAGAGAGATGAGGAGGAGAGAGAGAGAGAGAGAGATGAGGAGATAGAGAGAGAGAGAGAGAGAGAGAGAGAGAGAGAGAGAGAGAGAGAGAGAGACTAAAGCATCATTATTTTGGTCTGTGTGCAGAAATGTGTCAGGTCAGAGATTGTGTTGGGTTGTGTTGGTGTCAGATGGATTGAATTTCACTGACTCTCTGCATGGCTTGACTGGTACTGGGGAATGGTACATATTGGTACTGGAGAGCGAGGGGGGAGGGGAGAGAGGAGGTAGAGAGGAGGTAGAGAGTGGGGAGAGAGGAGGTAGAGAGAGAGGAGGTAGAGAGGGGAGAGAGGAGGTAGAGAGAGGGGAGAGAGGAGGTAGAGAGAGGGGAGAGAGGAGGTAGAGAGAGATGAGAGAGGAGGTAGAGAGAGATGAGAGAGGAGGTAGAGAGAGGGGAGAGAGGGGAGGTAGAGAGGAGGTAGAGAGAGGGGAGAGAGGAGGTAGAGAGAGGGGAGAGAGGAGGTAGAGAGAGAGGAGAGAGGAGAGAGGAGGTAGAGAGAGGGGAGAGAGGAGGTAGAGGAGGGAGAGGAGAGAGAAAGAGAGAGGAGGGGAGAGTGGGTAAAGAGAGAGAGAGAGAGAGAGATGAGTCAGCTAATAGAGAAAGGGGTTATAGGGTTGGAATAAAGACTTCAACACATGTATTCTTCCATTATAGTGATTAAATAGGATACAGTACTAACCGTGGTTTATCTTTCTCTATCTATCTATCTATCTATCTATCTCGCTCTCTCGCTCTCTCGCTCTCTCGCTCTCTCGCTCTCTCGCTCTCTCTCTCTCTCTCTCTATTTCTCTCTCCCTCTATCTCTCTCTCTCTATATCTCTCTCTCTCTCTCTCTCTCTCTCTCTCTCTCTCTCTCTCTCTCTCTCTCTCTCTCTCTCTCTCTCTCTCTCTCTCTCTCTCTCTCTCTCTCTCTATCTCTCTCTCTCTCTCTCTATTTCTCTCTCCCTCTATCTCTCTCTCTCTATCTATTTCTCTCTCCATCCATCCATCCATCCATCTCTCTCTCTCTCTCTCTCTCTCTCTCTCTCTCTCTCTCTCTCTCTCTCTCTCTCTCTCTCTATCTCTCTCTCTCTCCCTCTATCTCTCTTCTCATTTACTTTACAATATCACAGCTCCAGCTCTGACCTCAGCTTGATCTGGCAGGATATCTAATAGAGACCTATGGCACCCTATATAGTGTACTACTTCAGACCAGAGCCCTATGGAACCCTATGCCCTATATCGTGCACTACTTTTGACTACTGCCATTTGGAAGGCATACCTTTTCCACTTCTCCAAGACTGTCTGGGTAATACACAATATATAATATAATAATACTATTGTAATATACAGTACCAGTCAAATGTTTGGACACACCTACTCGTTCAAGGGTTTTTCTTAATTTTTTACTATTTTCTACATTGTAGAATAATAGTGAAGACATCAAACACTATGAAATAACACATATGGAATCATGTTGTAACCAAAAAAGGTATTAAACAAATCAAAATATATTTTATATTTGAGATTCTTCAAAGTAGCCACCATTTGCCTTGATGACAGCTTTGCACACTCTTGGTATTCTCTCAACCAGTTTCATGAGGTAGTCACCTGGAATGCATTTAAATTATACAGGGGGTACCGGTACAGAGTCAATGTGGAGGCTTTATACAGGGGGTACCGGTACAGAGTCAATGTGGAGGCTATATACAGGTTGTTACGGTACAGAGTCAATGTGGAGGCTATATACAGGGTGTTACAGTACAGGGTCAATGTGGAGGCTATATACAGGGAGTTACGGTACAGAGTCAATGTGGAGGCTATATACAGGGGGTACCGGTACAGAGTCAATGTGGAGACTATATACAGGGGGTACCGGTACAGAGTCAATGTTGAGGCTATATACAGGGTGTTACGGTACAGAGTCAATGTGGAGGCTATATACAGGGGGTACCGGTACAGAGTCAATGTGGAGACTATATACAGGGGGTACCGGTACAGAGTCAATGTGGAGGCTATATACAGGGTGTTACTGTACAGAGTCAATGTGGAGACTATATACAGGGTATTACGGTACAGAGTCAATGTGGAGGCTATATACAGGGTGTTACGGTACAGAGTCAATGTAGAGGCTATATACAGGGTGTTACGGTACAGAGTCAATGTGGAGGCTATATACAGGGGGTACCAGTACAGAGTCAATGTGGAGGCTATATACAGGGGGTACCGGTACAGAGTCAATGTGGAGGCTATATACAGGGGGTACCGGTACAGTGTCAATGTGCGGGGGCACAGGTTAGTCGAGGTAATTGAGGCAATATGTTCATGTAGGTAGAGTGACAATGCATGGATAATAAACAGAGAGTAGCAGCAGCGTAAAAGATGGGGGGGGGGGGTTAATGCAAATAGTCATCATTTGATTAGCTGTTCAGGAGTCTCATGGCTTGGGGAGAGAAGCTGTTTAGAAGCCTCTTGGACCTAGACTTGGCGCTCCGGTACCGCTTGCCATGCGGTAGCAGAGAGAACAGTCTATGACTGGGGTGGCTGGAGTCTTTGACATTTTTTGGGCCTTCCTCTGACACCGCCTGGTATAGAGGTACTCTCTCTCCTCAATATGTCCACCTTTCTCTCTCCTCAATATGTCCACCTTTCTCTCTCCTCAATATGTCCACCTTTCTCTCCCCAATATGTCCACCTTTCTCTCTCCTCAATATGTCCACCTTTCTCTCTCCCCAATATGTCCACCTTTCTCTCTCCCCAATATGTCCACCTTTCTCTCCTCAATATGTCCACCTTTCTTTCTCCTCAATATGTCCACCTTTCTCTCCTCAATATGTCCACCTTTCTCACCAATATGTCCACCTTTCTCACCAATATGTCCACCTTTCTCCCCAATATGTCCACCTTTCTCTCTCCAATATGTCCACCTTTCTCTCTCCAATATGTCCACCTTTCTCTCTCCAATATGTCCACCTTTCTCTCTCCCCAATATGTCCACCTTTCTCTCCTCAATATGTCCACCTTTCTCTCTCCCCAATATGTCCACCTTTCTCTCTCCAATATGTCCACCTTTCTCTCCCCAATATGTCCACCTTTCTCTCTCCCCAATATGTCCACCTTTCTCTCTCCCCAATATGTCCACCTTTCTCTTCTCAATATGTCCACCTTTCTCTCCTCAATATGTCCACCTTTCTCTCCCCAATATGTCCACCTTTCTCTCTCCCCAATTTGTCCACCTTTCTCCCCAATATGTCCACCTTTCTCTCCTCAATATGTCCACCTTTCTCTCCTCAATATGTCCACCTTTCTCTCTCCTCAACATGTCCACCTTTCTCTCTCCTCAATATGTCCACCTTTCTCTCCCCAATATGTCCACCTTTCTCTCTCCTCAATATGTCCACCTTTCTCTCTCCAATATGTCCACCTTTCTCTCCCCAATATGTCCACCTTTCTCTCTCCTCAATATGTCCACATTTCTCTCTCCTCAATATGTCCACCTTTCTCTCTCCTCAATATGTCCACCTTTCTCCCCAATATGTCCACCTTTCTCCCCAATATGTCCACCTTTCTCTCCAATATGTCCACCTTTCTCCCCAATATGTCCACCTTTCTCACCAATATGTCCACCTTTCTCCCCAATATGTCCACCTTTCTCTCTCCCCAATATGTCCACCTTTCTCTCTCCAATATGTCCACCTTTCTCTCTCCCCAATATGTCCACCTTTCTCTCCTCAATATGTCCACCTTTCTCTCCAATATGTCCACCTTTCTCACCAATATGTCCACCTTTCTCCCCAATATGTCCACCTTTCTCCCCAATATGTCCACCTTTCTCCCCAATATGTCCACCTTTCTCTCCAATATGTCCACCTTTCTCTCTCCTCAATATGTCCACCTTTCTCTCCCCAATATGTCCACCTTTCTCTCTCCTCAATATGTCCACCTTTCTCTCTCCAATATGTCCACCTTTCTCTCCCCAATATGTCCACCTTTCTCTCTCCTCAATATGTCCACATTTCTCTCTCCTCAATATGTCCACCTTTCTCTCTCCTCAATATGTCCACCTTTCTCCCCAATATGTCCACCTTTCTCCCCAATATGTCCACCTTTCTCCCCAATATGTTCACCTTTCTCTCTCCAATATGTCCACCTTTCTCTCTCCTCAATATGTCCACCTTTCTCTCTCCTCAATATGTCCACCTTTCTCCCCAATATGTCCACCTTTCTCCCCAATATGTCCACCTTTCTCCCCAATATGTCCACCTTTCTCTCTCCCCAATATGTCCACCTTTCTCTCTCCAATATGTCCACCTTTCTCTCTCCCCAATATGTCCACCTTTCTCTCCTCAATATGTCCACCTTTCTCTCCAATATGTCCACCTTTCTCACCAATATGTCCACCTTTCTCCCCAATATGTCCACCTTTCTCCCCAATATGTCCACCTTTCTCCCCAATATGTCCACCTTTCTCTCCAATATGTCCACCTTTCTCTCTCCTCAATATGTCCACCTTTCTCTCCCCAATATGTCCACCTTTCTCTCCTCAATATGTCCACCTTTCTCTCTCCAATATGTCCACCTTTCTCTCCCCAATATGTCCACCTTTCTCTCTCCTCAATATGTCCACATTTCTCTCTCCTCAATATGTCCACCTTTCTCTCTCCTCAATATGTCCACCTTTCTCCCCAATATGTCCACCTTTCTCCCCAATATGTCCACCTTTCTCCCCAATATGTTCACCTTTCTCTCTCCAATATGTCCACCTTTCTCTCTCCTCAATATGTCCACCTTTCTCTCTCCTCAATATGTCCACCTTTCTCCCCAATATGTCCACCTTTCTCCCCAATATGTCCACCTTTCTCTCCAATATGTCCACCTTTCTCTCCAATATGTCCACCTTTCTCTCTCCCCAATATGTCCACCTTTCTCTCTCCCCAATATGTCCACCTTTCTCCCCAATATGTCCACCTTTCTCTCTCCCCAATATGTCCACCTTTCTCTCCAATATGTCCACCTTTCTCTCTCCCCAATATGTCCACCTTTCTCTCCTCAATATGTCCACCTTTCTCTCCAATATGTCCACATTTCTCTCTCCCCAATATGTACACCTTTCTCTCTCCTCAATATGTCCATATTTCTCCCCAATATGTCCATCCTTTCGCTCCTCAATATGTCCACCTTTCTCTCTCCAATATGTCCACCTTTCTCTCTCCTCAATATGTCCACCTTTCTCTCTCCTCAATATGTCCACATTTCTCTCTCCTCAATATGTCCACATTTCTCTCTCCTCAATATGTCCACCTTTCTCCCCAATATGTCCACCTTTCTCTCCTCAATATGTCCACCTTTCTCTCTCCAATATGTCCACCTTTCTCTCTCCTCAATCTGTCCACCTTTCTCCCCAATATGTCCACCTTTCTCCCCAATATGTCCACCTTTCTCCCCAATATGTCCACCTTTCTCCCCAATATGTCCACCTTTCTCTCCCCAATATGTCCACCTTTCTCTCTCCTCAATATGTCCACATTTCTCTCTCCTCAATATGTCCACCTTTCTCCCCAATATGTCCACCTTTCTCTCCAATATGTCCACCTTTCTCTCCCCAATATGTCCACCTTTCTCTCCTCAATATGTCCACCTTTCTCTCTCCAATATGTCCACCTTTCTCTCTCCTCAATATGTCACCTTTCTCCCCAATATGTCCACCTTTCTCTCTCCCCAATATGTCCACCTTTCTCTCTCCAATATGTCCACCTTTCTCTCCCCAATATGTCCACCTTTCTATCTCCAATATGTCCACCTTTCTCTCTCCTCAATATGTCCACCTTTCTCTCTCCTCAATATGTCCACCTTTCTCCCCAATATGTCCACCTTTCTCCCCAATATGTCCACCTTTCTCCCCAATATGTCCACCTTTCTCTCCAATATATCCACCTTTCTCTCTCCTCAATAATTCCACCTTTCTCCTCAACATGTCCACCTTTCTCTCTCCTCAATATGTCCACCTTTCTCTCTCCCCAATATGTCCACCTTTCTCTCTCCAATATGTCCACCTTTCTCTCTCCTCAATATGTCCACCTTTCTCTCTGATCTCTAACATTATAATCTCTCGTGGACAGACTACTTAAGCATCTGACCACATGACATGAGATTTTAGTTCTGGGTTAACCAACATTATAACCCTCCTGCATTACATTACACGGCTCTATTTCTCTTTAAGTGAACTTAGCATATCTCATAATAGCAGCAGCCGAAAATATATAACTCCATTAAAAGACCTGCTTCAACCGTCACTGGTACAGTCACCGCCAGCCAATCCCTGCTGCCGTCACTGGTACAGTCACCGCCAGCCAATCCCTGCTGCCGTATATGAATCATTCTGAAAATAATGTAGGCGTTGGGTTTCTTAGGCCAACTAATAGTGTTAGTCAAGCTTAAATAATCCTGACTTAACACTGGGCTCCTTTACATACTTCCTGTATCTGAACCAGTCTGGGGTTGTACTTCCTGTATCTGAACCAGTCTGGGGTTGTACTTCCTGTATCTGAACCAGTCTGGGGTTGATTTACACTGGGCTCTCTCACATACTTCCTGTATCTGAACCAGCCTGGGGTTGTACTTCCTGTATCTGAACCAGCCTGGGGTTGTACTTCCTGTATCTGAACCAGCCTGGGGTTGATTTGTTTGATGTTTTGTTTTTATGCTGTAGGATACTTTACACTGTGTGTGTGTGTGTGTGTGTGTGTGTGTGTGTGTGTGTGTGTGTGTGTGTGCGTGTGCGTGTGCGTGTGTGTGTGTGTGTGTGTGTGAACAATAGTTTGTATTACAATAACCCTGATGAGAGCGGCGGTAGTTTTGCACATTCTTGTCGGGGCTGAACACAGAGTCCTGACTAGAAACGATGTTGTTCAACTCTTGGGTCACAATACAACTTGTCAAGTAACAGTGAAGCCATGTTGTCAGCCACGGTCCAACCGAGCCGGCTGTCTGAACCAGCCTGTTAACCGTGTGGGTATTGAGGGTTATTAGATGTCATTTAGCAGACACTTTTATCCGTAGCGCCATCCAGCTGGTTGTCCCCTGTGGGGATCGAGGAGTGAGGGAGGGAGGGAGGGAGGGAGAGAGGTGGTAGAGAGGTATGGGAGAGAGAGGGAGAGAGAGAGGGAGAGAGAGTGGGAGAGTGGGAGAGTGAGAGAGAGAGAGGGATGGAGAGAGGGAGAGAGAGAGGGAGAGAGAGAGGGGTATGGGAGAGAGAGAGATGGGAGAGGGAGAGGAGTGGAGAGAGGGAGAGAAAGAGAGAGAGAGAGAGGGGTATGGGAGAGGGAGAGAGAGAGGGGTATGGGAGAGGGAGGAGGGAGGGAGAGTGAGAGAGAGAGAGAGAGAGGGATGGAGGGTATGGGAGAGGGAGCGAGACAGAGAGGGAGGTGGGAGGAGGGAGGAGGGTGCGAGACAGAGAGGGAGGTGGGAGGAGGGAGCGAGACAGAGAGGGAGGTGGGAGAGGGAGGAGGGAGCGAGACAGAGAGGGAGGTGGGAGAGGGAGGAGGGAGCGAGACAGAGAGGGAGGTGGGAGAGGGAGGAGTGAGGGAGGAGGGAGGGAGGTGGGAGAGGGAGGAGGGAGGGAGGAGGGAGGGGGTAGAGGAGGGTGCAGAACCGTGTCAGCATATGAGAGATATTCCTCAAATAGGCCACAGCCTGCAGAATGATGATGGAGCTCAGGCTTCACACACTGAGTGGTCGGCAAGGCAGAGAGAAGGAGGCTGTATCTCAGTAATGTAGCTGGTAGACAGCCAGTTAAATGATGCATACCACAGCAGTCCTACAATACATCTTCTTGAGGGAGGGAGGGAGGGAGATAGAGAAAGAGAGACATAGAGAGAGCGAGAGAGACAGAGAGAGAGAGACAGGCAGACAGACAGACAGGTGTTTAATAGGTGTTTAATTCTCCAACCACCTAAAAGGAAGTGATTCCCAACCCTTCCATAACCTGTCTGGCACCAGCGTTCCGCTAGCGGAACTCCTCCCACATTCCACTGAAAAGGCAGAGCGCGAAATTCAAAAGATATTTTTTTGAAATATTTAACTTTCACACATTAACAAGTCCAATACAGCAAATGAAAGATACACATCTTGTGAATCCAGTCAACATGTCCGATTTTTTAAATGTTTTACAGCGAAAACACCACATATATTTATGTTAGCTCACCACCAAATACAAAAAAGGACAGACATTTTTCACAGCACAGGTAGCATGCACAAAGCCAACCTAACTAACCAAGATCCAACCAAACTAACCAAGAAACAACTTCATCAGATGACAGTATTATAACATGTTATACAATAAATCTATGTTTTGTTCGAAAAATGTGCATATTTGAGGTATAAATCAGTTTTACATTGCAGCTACCATCACAGCTACCGTCAGAAATAGAACCGAAGCAGCCAGAGTAATTACAGACACCAACGTCAAATACCTAAATACTCATCATAAAACATTTCTGAAAAATCGATGGTGTACAGCAAATTAACCTGACGAGGATAGAGGGCGCTATTTACACATTGGGGTGAAAACGTGCCCAATTTAAATGGCCTCATACTCTATTCTTGCTCGTACAATATGCATATTATTATTACTATTGGATAGAAAACACTCTCTAGTTTCTAAAACCGTTTGAATTTTGTCTGTGAGTAAAACAGAACTCATTTGGCAGCACACTTTCTGACCAGGAAGTGGAAAGTCTGAAAATTATGCTCTTTTCAAGGGCCTGCCTATAAATGGGCATGACACGTATGAGTATACATGCACGTCATACACCTTCTCCTAGATGTCAAGAGGATGTGAGAGAGAAAATGAGGTGTTTATCTTGGTCTGAGGTGGGATACGTCCTCTTGGAATGACGTGTCACCCATTTTATGTTTTTAGGAAGGCGCGAAGTTGGTCCTGGATTTGCCATCGGATATATGAAATAGCATCATAAAATGGGTCCTACTTTTGCTGATCTTTCATCAGAATGTTGTACAAGGGGTCCTTTGTCGGGAACAATCGTTGTTTGGTTTTAGAATGTCCTCTTCTCCAGTCAATTAGCACTGAAAGGTAGCAAAGTAGCGCAAAGCTCTCCTGCCTGAACAAAGGCACACAACGTAACACGCCTAACGTCCCGAATAAATTTCAATAATCTAATAAAACTATATTGAAAAAACATACTTTACGATGATATTGTCACATGTATCAAATAAAATCAAAGCCGGAGATATTAGTCGTCGATAACGACAGCTTATCAGAAGGCAAAACCAGGTCCCTTCACGCGCTCTCCAGAAAACAGGAAACTGGTGACACGTCATGCCGAGAGCTTTTATTCGACCCCAGATCAAGTTATTCACTCCATTTCTTCTCTCACTGCCTGTCGACATCTAGTGGAAGACGTATGAAGTGCATCTATACTAATAAATATCAAGGACATTAATAGGCAGGCCCTAGAACAGAGCATCGATTTCAGATTTTCCACTTCCTGTCAGGAAGTTTGTTGCAAAAGGAGTTCTGTTTTACTCACAGATATAATTCAAACGGTTTTAGAAACTAGAGAGTGTTTTCTATCCAATAGTAATAATAATATGCATATTGTACGAGCAAGAATTGAGTACGAGGCCGTTTAAATTGGGCACGATTTTCCCCCAAAGTGAAAACAGCGCCCTCTGTCCTCAACAGGATAACAAAGCCATCACCTACAGTAAGATGGTCCTGGAGTGAGTCCCCTAAGCAAGCTGGTCCTGGGGCTCTGTTAACAAACACTCCCACTGGGTGAAATACCACAGTGTTTCATCACAGCAGCAATATTTGTGACCTGTTGCCACAAGAAAAGGGCAACAAGCGAAGAACCAAAACCATTTTAAATACAACTTATATTTATGTTTATTTATTTTCCCTTTTGTACTTTAACTATTTGTACTTCGTTACAACACTGTTTATATACAGAAATGACATTTGAAATGTGTTTATTCCTTTGGAACTTTTGTGAGTGTAATGTTTACTGTTCATTTTTACTGTTTATTTGTATTATCTCTTTCACTTGCTTTGGCAATGTAAACATATGTTTCACATGCCAATGAAGCCCTTTGAATTTAGAGAAAGATAGACAGAGATGGGGAGAGAGAGAGCGAGAGAGAGAGAGGGGTAGACAGAGAGAGAGAGAGAGAGAGAGAGAGAGAGAGAGAGAGAGAGAGAGAGAGAGAGAGAGAGAGAGGGTAGAGAGAGACAGAGAGAGAAACAGAGAGAGAGAGGGTAGAGAGAGACAGAGAGAGAGAGGGTAGAGAGAGACAGAGAGAGAAACAGAGAGAGAGAGGGTAGAGAGAGACAGAGAGAGAGAGGGTAGAGAGAGACAGAGAGAGAGGGTAGAGAGAGACAGAGAGAGACAGAGAGAGAGGGTAGAGAGAGACAGAGAGAGAGAGGGTAGAGAGAGACAGAGAGAGAGAGGGTAGAGAGAGACAGAGAGAGGGTAGAGAGAGACAGAGAGAGAGAGAGGGTAGAGAGAGACAGAGAGAGAGAGGGTAGAGAGAGACAGAGAGAGACAGAGAGAGAGGGTAGAGAGAGACAGAGAGAGAGAGGGTAGTGAGAGACAGAGAGAGACAGAGAGAGAGAGGGTAGAGAGAGACAGAGAGAGAGAGGGTAGAGAGAGACAGAGAGAGACAGAGAGAGAGGGTAGAGAGAGACAGAGAGAGAGAGGGTAGTGAGAGACAGAGAGAGAGAGGGTAGAGAGAGAGACAGAGAGAGAGAGGGTAGAGAGAGAGATAGAGAGAGAGAGGGTAGAGAGAGAGACAGAGAGAGAGAGAGAGAGAGAGAGAGACAGAGAGAGAGAGCGTAGAGAGACCATTGATGCAGTTCATTTTCAGACTCTCCATGTGGCTGTTCATTAAGTGGCTCTAGAAGGCCTTCTCTTGACTCATTTCCTACTGACAGCTTGACGTAACTTTATTTACTATAGTAGGTCTCGTAGCTAATCTCTGTATGGAGGTTGGGCATATCAACGTTATGGAATCAAACTGTTGGTGTTGGACCATATTCATTCATTAGTAGGAGATAATGGTTATTATTGAGGTGATTACTGAAGATTAACACAGATTATCTGATTACTGAATTGACACTAGAGATGGCTGTGTACTTTCCCCCCCCCCTCTTTCTCTCTCTCTCCCCCCTCTCTTTCTCTCTCCCCCCTCTCTCTCCACCCCTCTCTTTCTCTCTCTCTCCCCCCCTCTCTCTCTCTCCCCTCTCTTTCTCTCTCTCCCCTCTCTTTCTCTCTCTCCCCCTCTCTCTCTACCCCCTCTCTTTCTCTCTCCCCCCCCCTCTCTCTCTCTCTAATATCCCTCTCATCCTGTCTCTGATTCTCTCTTCATCTCTCCCTCTGTTGTGTTCCGGTATAGAGAAGAGATGTCTGCGTGTCCCCTCTGTTGTGTTCCAGTATAGAGAAGAGATGTCTGCGTGTCCCCTCTGTTGTGTTCCGGTATAGAGAAGAGATGTCTGCTGTGTTCCAGTATAGAGAAGAGATGTCTGTGTGTCCCCTCTGTTGTGTTCCAGTATAGAGAAGAGATGTCTGTGTGTTCCCTCTGTTGTGTTCCAGTATAGAGAAGAGATGTCTGTGTGTTCCCTCTGTTGTGTTCCAGTATAGAGAAGAGATGTCTGTGTGTCCCCTCTGTTGTGTTCCAGTATAGAGAAGAGATGTCTGTGTGTCCCCTCTGTTGTGTTCCAGTATAGAGAAGAGATGTCTGTGTGTCCCCTCTGTTGTGTTCCAGTATAGAGAAGAGATGTCTGTGTGTCCCCTCTGTTGTGTCTTCTAGTGGTATGCTGCATGCTCCAGTGGTTTATTTCTGGAACGGAAGCATCTCTCCCTTCTCATCCATTTTAATATCTCACTGTCCTGGGCAACACAGACACACACACACACTGTCCCCGACGCTGCACGCAGCCGCACACCATTAAAACAGGACACCTCACTGTCCAAGGTCTGGAGCAGTCAGAAATAAATGCACCAGTATAGGGCTGATGAGGAGAGGGGAAGGGAGGGAGGGAGGGAGGGAGGGAGAGAGAGAGAGAGAGAGAGAGAGAGAGAGAGAGAGAGAGAGAGAAAGAGAGAGAGAGAGGGAGGGAGGGACACCCAGAGCCAGGAAGAGGCGGAGGCAGAGAGAGGGGGGCAGGAATAAAGACAGAGGGAGACAGAGGGGTAGAGAGAGATACAGAGAGAGAGAGAAAGGCAGGGAGAGAGAGAGAGCGAGAGATAGATAAAGAGAGAAAGAGGGAGAGAAAGATAGAGAGAGAGAGAGAACTACAGGTCAAAATACAAACCCTCCAACCCAAAAAGGCCTGTGGTGTTGATGGTATTTTAAATAAAATTATAAAATATACAGACAACCAATTCCAATTGGCTATACTTAAACTCTTTAACATCATCCTCAGCTCTGGCATCTTCCCCAATATTTGGAACTAAGGACTGATCACCCCAATCCACAGAAGTGGAGACAAATTTGACCCCAATAACTACCGGTGGATATGCGTCAACAGCAACCTCAAGAGAATCCTCTGCATTATCATTAACAGCAGACTTGTACATTTCCTCAGTGAAAACAATGTACTGAGCAAATGTCAAATTGGCTCTTTACCAAATTACCGTACGACAGACCACGTACTCGCCCTGCACACCCTAATTGACAAACAATCAAACCAAAATGATGGCAACGTCTTCTCATGCTTTGTTGATTTCAAAAAAGCCTTTGACTCAATTTGGCATGACGCCAAGGCAGCAGCTACTCTTCCTGGGGTCCAGCAAAATTAAGGCACTTACGTTACTTTTAAATCAAAAGATAAAACAATATATCATACAACATTATTACACCACTACATATCTACGGTACTAAATGTATAAAACCACCATTCAACGTTATTTCAATGTCCGTGTGTGTAGCGTTTGTGTACAGATCCGTCCGTCTGTACCAGTGTGTGTTTCTCTTCACAGTCCCCGCTGTTCCATAAGGTGTATTTGTATCTGTTTTTAAATCTGATTCTACTGCTGTCATCAGTTACCTGATGTGGAATAGAGTTCAATGTAGTCATGGCTCTATGTAGCACTGTGGAATATAGTTCAATGTAGTCATGGCTCTATGTAGTACTGTGGAATAGAGTTCAATGTAGTCATGGCTCTATGTAGTACTGTGGAATAGAGTTCCATGTAGTCATGGCTCTATGTAGTACTGTGGAATAGAGTTCCATGTAGTCATGGCTCTATGTAGTACTGTGGAATAGAGTTCAATGTAGTCATGGCTCTATGTAGTACTGTGGAATAGAGTTCCATGTAGTCATGGCTCTATGTAGTACTGTGTGCCTCCCATAGTCTGTTCTAGACTTGGGGACTGTGAAGAGACCTCTTGTGGTATGTCTTGTGGGGTATGAACAGCTGTCTGAGCTGTGTGCTAGTAGTTTAAACAGACAGCTCGGTTCATTCAGCTTGTCAACACCTCTTACAAAAACAAGTAGTGATGAAGTCAAACTCTCCTCCACTTTGAGAAAGGAGAGACTGACATGCATATTGTTAATGTTGACTCTCAGTGTACATCCAAGGGCCAGCTGTGCTGCCCTGTTCTGAGACCCACTTTGTGGCACCTGACCACACGACTGAACAGTAGTCCAGGTGTGACAAAACCAGGGTCTGTAGGACCTGCCTTGTTGACAGTGTTGTTAAGAAGACAGAGCAGCGTTTTGTTATGGACACACTTCTCCCCCATTTTAGCTACTGTTTTATCAACATGTTTTGACCATAACAGTTTACAATCCAAGGTTACTCCGAGTAGTTTAGTCACCTCAACTTGCTGAATTTCCACATTATTCATTACAAGATTTAGTTGAGATTTAGGGTTTAAAATTAGTTGTCCCAAATACAATGCTTTTAGTTTTTGAAATATTTAGGACTAATTTATTCCTTGCCACCTGTTCTGAAACTAACTGCAGCTCTTTGTTAAGTGTTGCAGTCATTTCAGTCGCTGTAGTAGCTGACGTGTATAGTGTTGAGTCATCCGCATACATAGACACACTGGCTTTACTCAAAGTCAGTGGCATGTCGTTAGTAAAGATTTTTAAAGTAAGGGGCCTAGACAGCTGCCCTGGGGAATTCCTGATTCTACCAGGATTATGTTGAATTATGCTATAGGCAGACCTGACTCACTGCCCACAAAATGAGGTGGAAACTGAACTATACTTCCTATCTTCCTGCCAAATGTGTAACCACATTAGAGACACACATTTCCCACAGATCACACAGACCCACAAAGGATATGAAAACCAATCAAACATTGATAAACTCCCATATCTGTTAGTTGAAATTGCACACTGCAGGTGGACTCAAGTTGTAGAAACATCTCAAGTATGATCATTGGAAACCGGATGCACCTGAGCTCAATTTAAAGTCTCATAGCAAAGGGTCTGAATAGTTATGTAAATAACGTATTTCTGTTGTTTATTTTTTTTTACAAATTTGCAAAAATGTCTATAAACCTGTTTTTGCTTTGTCATTATGGGGTATTGTGTGTAGATATATGAGGAGAAACATTTATTGAATCCATTTTATAATAAGGCTGTAACGTAACATAATGTGGAAAAAGTCAAGGGGTCTGAGTACTTTCTGAAGGCACCGTATAGAGCCCTTATTGCATGGACCTCCGTTCCATCTGATATTGCTCAAATAAACAACAAACCTGGTTTCAAAAAACAGGTAAAGCAACACCTGACATCTCCTCTCCCCTATTTGACCCAGATAGTTTGGGTGTACAGTATGTATTGATATGTAGGGTACGTGTGATGTTTTAAATGTATGTAGTTCTGTCCTTGAGCTGTTCTTGTCTATTACTGTTCTGTATTATGTCATGTTTCATGTTTTGTCTGGACCCCAGGAAGAGTAGCTGCTGCTTTCGCAACAGCTAATGGTGATCCTAGTAAAGTACCAAATACCAGTATCATTCAACAGGAGCCTTGCCTGGCATGTCTAGGACTGACTGGGGCTTAACTGATCTACTCTGTGTTCTTCTTCCTGTCAGTCTCTACTCTCTGTTCTTCTTCGTGTCAGTCTCTACTCTCTGTTCTTCTTCCTGGCCGTCTCTACTCTCTGTTCTTCTTCCTGTCAGTCTCCACTCTCTGTTCTTCTTCCTGTCAGGCTCTACTCTCTGTTCTTCTTCCTGTCCATCTCTACTCTCTGTTCTTCTTCCTGTCAGTCTCTACTCTCTGTTCTTCTTCCTGTCCATCTCTACTCTCTGTTCTTCTTCCTGTCAGTCTCTACTCTCTGTTCTTCTTCCTGTCAGTCTCTACTCTCTGTTCTTCTTCCTGTCAGTCTCTACTCTCTGTTCTTCTTCCTGTCCATCTCTACTCTCTGTTCTTCTTCCTGTCAGTCTCTACTCTCTGTTCTTCTTCCTGTCCATCTCTACTCTCTGTTCTTCTTCCTGTCAGTCTCTACTCTCTGTTCTTCTTCCTGTCCATCTCTACTCTCTGTTCTTCTTCCTGTCAGTCTCTACTCTCTGTTCTTCTTCCTGTCCATCTCTACTCTCTGTTCTTCTTCCTGTCAGTCTCTACTCTCTGTTCTTCTTCCTGTCAGTCTCTACTCTCTGTTCTTCTTCCTGTCCATGTCTACTCTCTGTTCTTCTTCCTGTCAGTCTCTACTCTCTGTCCTTCTTCCTGTCCGTTTCTACTCTCTGTTCTTCTTCCTGTCAGTCTCTACTCTCTGTTCTTCTTCCTGTCAGTCTCTACTCTCTGTTCTTCTTCCTGTCAGTCTCTACTCTCTGTTCTTCTTCCTGTCCATCTCTACTCTCTGTTCTTCTTCCTGTCAGTCTCTACTCTCTGTTCTTCTTCCTGTCAGTCTCTACTCTCTGTCCTTCTTCCTGACAGTCTCTACTCTCTGTTCTTCTTCCTGTCAATCTCTACTCTCTGTTTTTCTTCCTGTCCATCTCTACTCTCTGTTCTTCTTCCTGTCAGTCTCTACTCTCTGTTCTTCTTCCTGTCAGTCTCTACTCTCTGTTCTTCTTCCTGTCAATCTCTACTCTCTGTTCTTCTTCCTGTCCATCTCTACTCTCTGTTCTTCTTCCTGTCCGTTTCTACTCTCTGTTCTTCTTCCTGTCAGTCTCTACTCTCTGTTCTTCTTCCTGTCAGTCTCTACTCTATGTTCTTCCTTTTGTCAGTCTTTACTCTCTGTCCTTCTTTCTGTCAGTCTCTACTCTCTGTCCTTCTTCCTGTCAGTCTCTACTATGTTCTTCTTCCTGTCAGTCTCTACTCTCTGTTCTTCTTCCTGTCCATCTCTACTATGTTCTTCTTCCTGTCCATCTCTACTATCTGTCCTTCTTCCTGCCAGTCTCTACGCTCTTTACTTCTTCCTATCAGTCTCTACTCTGTTCTTCTCCCCCTCCGTCTGTAACATATTGTGAATTGGTGTTAGTATTGGCGGCATCGGAAAAATAGACGCCCTATTCACTACACACTACCTTCGGAAAGTTTTCAGACCCCCTTGTCTTTTTCCACATTTTGTTACGTTACATACTTATTCTAAAATAGATTAAATAAATAAAAATCCTCTGCAATCTACACACAATACCCCATAATGACAAAGTGAAAACAGGTTTTTAGATATTTTTTGCAAATGTATAAATAATAAAAATACCTTACTTACATAAGTATTCAGACTCTTTGCTATGGTGGTTCTTCCTTTAAAAGTTGCGAGTTTACACCGCGGGACTTAGAGGTACCCAGCGTCACGGCTTCATTGCTCCAGACCACCACAAGGGGGAGTTAGAGCACTCATTATGCATTTGGGTCCCAAGGTTTTTATATGACCAATCATATCGACTGGTTCCAATGACAAATTTGACGTGAGCCTCCCGTACCTGGGTGAAGACGGCTGACAAAACATTACGGTTGAACCAAATGTAAGTAGTTATAACGTCATAACAAGTCAAGATAAAAAATTACAATTAAGAGGAGTATGTTAGTTAAATGTAAAGACAAACAATTGTGCATATTCTTTTGTCATGAAGTTAATTTTACGAAAATCACTATTTAGCAAGTTATCTGACTAGCCAACATTAGCCAGCTAGCTAGATAGTGTATTGACATTATAGTTAATTGTAAATCGGGTTGTTAAATGTTTTAGGGACTCCTGAGATAACCAGCAAACCAGGCTGTCATATTGTGAAACAGTGGATGTAAAGAATCTAGCTAGCTAAAGCATTTACTGCAAATTGAATGTACAATTGTGTAAGCTTGCCTTGCAATGCAGCTGAAGTAACATAGCTAGCGTTAGCTCACTATTTACTTGCTTATTGTGTAGTGGAGGATGAAAATAACTGTATGCTTATGGATGTGTAGCTAGCTACATTTTGTAGCCAATCTGTGTATGGGACATATTGGGATCATATTTAGGCAGCCATTTCCCCCTTTGTGCTTTGTGGGATCTTGTGTTTGTGTAGCTGCCTGTGAGTAGTCCAGAACATCACGTTTCGTTTGTGCTTGTTTTGTTTTGTTTGGTGAGTTTCTATTTATTAAAATATGCGGAACTCTACGCACGCTGCTCCTTGGTCCATTCCTTATGACGAACGTGACAACATTGAATATATTCACTGATCATGTACTCTTTCTTGGCAAATCAAGGTACGGTTCAGGTATGAATCTCTGAGACATTATTTTTCAGTCATAGCAAGTCAATGTGTAATAGCGGATGGTTGTAAATCTGAGTCCGTAGAGGTGTGCTCAGGTGTTCCGCAAGGTTCTATTTTGGGCCCACTGTTGTTCATTTTGTATATCAACAACATTGGGGATCTTATTGAAACAGCGGATGTTCATTTTATGCAGATGATACTGTTCTTTATTCAAGCGGTAGTAGTTTATCTTTATCTTTTGAAAATGCCCAAAGAGCATTTAACATCATACAACAGAATCTGTATGATTTAAAGCTGGTTTTAAATTCGGGTAAAACAAAATGCATGGTATTTTCAAATGCCAGGCATGTTACCAATCATGTCATTGCTACATTGGCTGGACATACTATAGAGCAAGTTAAAGTGTATAAATATTTGGGTGTGTGTGTTGATGATAAGCTGAGCTTCACTGTGCATGTAGAGAACTTGATAAGGAAGCTCAAGCTGAAAATAGGTTTTTATTACCGGCATCAGGCTTGTTTTTCTCTGGAGGCCAGGAAGGAGCGGGGCGGCAGGGTAGCCTAGTGGTTAGAGCGTTGGACTTGTAACCGGAAGGTTGCAAGTTCAAATCCCCGAGCTGACAAGGTACAAATCTGCCGTTCTGCCCCTGAACAGGCAGTTAACCCACTGTTCCTAGGCCGTCATTGAAAATAAGAATGTGTTCTTAACTGACTTGCATAGTTAAATAAAGGTTAAAAAAAAAAAAAGGAGCTGGTACGATGTACATTACTGGCGGCTTTAGATTTTAGTGATGTTATATATATGCAGCCCTCAGCCACTACCCTGACGGCACTTGATTCAGTGTATCATGCAGCCCTCAGCCACTACCCTGAGAGCACTTGATTCAGTGTATCATGCAGCCCTCAGCCACTACCCTGAGAGCACTTGATTCAGTGTATCATGCAGGCCTCAGCCACTACCCTGAGAGCACTTGATTCAGTGTATCATGCAGCCCTCAGCCACTACCCTGAGAGCACTTGATTCAGTGTATCATGCAGGCCTCAGCCACTACCCTGAGAGCACTTGATTCAGTGTATCATGCAGCCCTCAGCCACTACCCTGAGAGCACTTGATTCAGTGTATCATGCAGCCCTCAGCCACTACCCTGATAGCACTTGATTCAGTGTATCATGCAGCCCTCAGCCACTACCCTGAGAGCACTTGATTCAGTCTATCATGCAGCCCTCAGCCACTACCCTGAGAGCACTTGATTCAGTGTATCATGCAGCCCTCAGCCACTACCCTGAGAGCACTTGATTCAGTGTATCATGCAGCCCTCAGCCACTACCCTGAGAGCACTTGATTCAGTCTATCATGCAGGCCTCAGCCACTACCCTGAGAGCACTTGATTCAGTCTATCATGCAGCCCTCAGCCACTACCCTGAGAGCACTTGATTCAGTGTATCAGTCAGCCCTCAGCCACTACCCTGAGAGCACTTGATTCAGTGTATCATGCAGCCCTCAGCCACTACCCTGAGAGCACTTGATTCAGTGTATCATGCAGCCCTCAGGTTCATTACAAATCAGAAACGTCTAACACATCATTGTGATCTCTACAGCGCTGTTGGCTGGTCGTCATTGACCTTGAGTAGTCTTAAACACTGGTATACACTGATTTATAAGGTCATATTGGGTAAAATGCCATTTTATCTCTGTTCTTTTTTAGTCAGGTCGGTAAATAAATATAAATTACAGTCTCATTCTAATTTGCTTCTAACAGAACCAACAATTAGATCGGGTCATGGTAGAAATAGTTTTAGTTACTCATCTCCGTGGTCCTGGAATTCTCTCCTGAACATTTTAAAAATGTGATGATCTAGTTTCATTAGTGGAGTTTAAACACTTTATCGATGTATATATCATAGAAGAGTGTAATTGTTTTTAGGCCAGCTGTTTTCAGTCAAGACTTTTGTGTTTTATACGTAAAATGTTTTTTGTTGTACTGTATGTGTGTTTATAGATTTGTTTAATGTTGTGTTAGTGTATGTAAGAGGTTTCGTCTGAAACGTTGTTCCCTCTGCTGCTATTGGACCAGGTCTCTCTTGGAAAAGAGATGTTATCTCAATGAGAAAAACCTGGATAAATTAAGGTCAAATTAAAAAAATGTAATCAAACTCCATTCTTTGAATGATGCTGTGTCTGCATGTATGTATTACAATTATACACTTCAACAGTGTTTACCACGCCTGCTCCTGGGACATCACTGATTACACATTAGTCTATTGCATAGTTACAGAAACATGATTTAAGCAAAGGCTGATTTGTAATTCATATATACAGAAAAAAAAACTATGCATATCTAACTCCCTTCATCCGCATTAATCTGAGGACACAGGATAGTATTTCAATTAAATACTTAATTTCAAACAGTGGAGAATGTGAAACGCTTTATTGAAGTAAGTTCATTATCTAGGTGTTATGAATACATGCATTATAATTATGACAATTGTAATATTATATTACAAATACAAGTTCAATCTGTACTTCAATGCACATCTGATGTGCATTATAAAACGAGGAAGAAAGACTAGGTGGGGAGAGAGGTGTAGAAGACAGAAAGGGAAAGAGGTAAGAACAGAGGCAGACAGCGTATGATTAATGAATTACAGTGCTACCCTAATATTCTCTCAGTTCATCACAATTACAGTGTCTCTAACAATGTCTCCTAACCAGCCATGGGCCCTCAGTTGGCCCGAAGGTTATCTTAAGAGCGGGTGAGGTGGTGATGACGGGACTGGCTTCCTCTCTCACATCAAAACATACCTGCAGACGAGAGACAGATGGATAGAGAGAGAGCATGATTAAGCCTTGTTTTTTATTCTAACGCGCTCTGTCATAATCATCAGGAGGTGAAATGCAAAACTGACCTGGGATCATTAACTCTGGGACTAATACATCTCTATCTGTATTTCAATGTAAAGCATCTCTTTAATAATACTTCCTGTATAATATAAACTGACCTGGGATCATTAACTCTGGGACTACTACATCTCTGTCTGTATTTCAATGTAAAGCATCTCTTTAATAATACTTCCTGTATAATATAAACTGACCTGGGATCATTAACTCTGGGACTACTACATCTCTGTCTGTATTTCAATGTAAAGCATCTCTTTAATAATACTTCCTGTGTAATATAAACTGACCTGGGATCATTAACTCTGGGACTACTGCATCTATCTGTATTTCAATGTAAAGCATCTCTTTAATAATACTTCCTCTTGACCCAACCAAGTGACCTCTCACCTATGATCATGCTGTGCCCTCTGTCAGCCAGTTCAGATGCGGGAGGGGTTCACCTACACAGCTGATATAACCTAGAGGATTTAGGGAAAAGGGGGAGAGGGATGAAG
Source organism: Salvelinus fontinalis (assembly GCF_029448725.1). Lineage (NCBI taxonomy): Eukaryota > Metazoa > Chordata > Actinopteri > Salmoniformes > Salmonidae > Salvelinus > Salvelinus fontinalis. The sequence goes on from NC_074671.1 coordinate 4,997,579, forward strand.
TGAAGAAGAGAGACTGGTGTGTGTGGTCTCACCTGGTGTCCACACGAAGTGGCTACAGAGTACTTTAAGCTGAAAAACAGACACACGAGGACAAACAATAGAAGATAATGTCAATAGAAGATACTGTATGTGACGCAGACACCTATCAGAGTGTACCTGAAACATTTAAATATAGAGGGCTATGTATCTCACTACTTGGTTATTGCAAGGCTAACCCCCAGGGAAATCAGGACTTGGCAGCAACAGATAGTCCAGTGAAAATGGCTGTGTTGACGTGGTGTAAATCTGACAATTAGCAGCTGCCATCTTAAGGGTTTTTTAATTACTGCTTGTGAGACAGGTTCCATGTACAACAAGACAGACAGAGGTGAGACAGGTTCCATGTACAACAAGACAGACAGAGGTGAGACAGGTTCCATGTACAACAAGACAGACAGAGGTGAGACAGGTTCCATGTACAACAAGACAGACAGAGAGGAAGAGAGAAGAAGAACACAGAGCAGTTTCATTACCTCTGGTTAGGGACACTGGTTATGGACACTTTTGCCAGAAATAAAGCTTCCACTTCCTGTTACTCGGACAGTGAACATCTGGCAATATCTACATTTTCGACCCCTTGATCAGCTCGCAGAAAAAAGATTATTTTTTGCAGATATGAAAACAATAACAGAGATATGACCGTTCAATCTAAAGCAGCAGATGTCATTTTCAGGACACGTCAATACAGCACAGAAAGTTTAACACCAGACTGGTATTGCGGTTGTTCATTGGGTGATGAGAAATATGCAATGACACCTGCACCATCTACACGCTGCAAAGACTCCCGAACTCTTCTCTACAAAGACTCCCTAACTCTTCTCTGCAAAGACTCCCGAACTCTTCTCTGCAAAGACTCCCTAACTCTTCTCTACAAAGACTCCCTAACTCTTCTCTACAAAGACTCCCTAACTCTTCTCTACAAAGACTCCCTAACTCTTCTCTACAAAGACTCCCTAACTCTTCTCTGCAAAGACTCCCTAACTCTTCTCTACAAAGACTCCCTAACTCTTCTCTGCAAAGACTCCCTAACTCTTCTCTGCAAAGACTCCCTAACTCTTCTCTGCAAAGACTCCCTAACTCTTCTCTACAAAGACTCCCTAACTCTTCTCTGCAAAGACTCCCTAACTCTTCTCTACAAAGACTCCCTAACTCTTCTCTGCAAAGACTCCCTAACTCTTCTCTACAAAGACTCCCTAACTCTTCTCTGCAAAGACTCCCTAACTCTTCTCTGCAAAGACTCCCTAACTCTTCTCTGCAAAGACTCCCTAACTCTTCTCTGCAAAGACTCCCTAACTCTTCTCTGCAAAGACTCCCTAACTCTTCTCTACAAAGACTCCCTAACTCTTCTCTACAAAGACTCCCTAACTCTTCTCTGCAAAGACTCCCTAACTCTTCTCTACAAAGACTCCCTAACTCTTCTCTGCAAAGACTCCCTAACTCTTCTCTGCAAAGACTCCCTAACTCTTCTCTGCAAAGACTCCCTAACTCTTCTCTACAAAGACTCCCTACCTCTTCTCTGCAAAGACTCCCTAACTCTTCTCTGCAAAGACTCCCTAACTCTTCTCTGCAAAGACTCCCTAACTCTTCTCTGCAAAGACTCCCTAACTCTTCTCTGCAAAGACTCCCTAACTCTTCTCCATTGTACACGATGGCCCATTGCTCTGAGACTTCCTTTGACCATTCTAAAGCCAGCATGGGGGCATCCTTGCCTTAATGGCGCTGACATTCTGGTCTAAATCGTCATCTGACATATCAGAATAGCATTCCCTGACAGACACATTGTGTTCTTTTGTAAAAAAAAAATAATAATAATAATTAAAACTACCCGTTACACTGTCATGAAATATGATTATATATCGACTATGAAACAAGTAGGACATGGGCTGCTTATGAGTTGCCATGAAAGAAAGTTTGATCAATTCAACTGAAAATGGCGAGAACAGGCGTTCATAGCTAAATGCTTTTGGTTAGCTTGAGAATAATAAATGCATTATTTATCATTCTACGGTACGTATGTACAGTATGTAATATAGTAGAATGTTATGAGCTGACACTGAATCGTAGGAGCTAACTACTAGCTATGTAGAAGTTGGATGGAAGAACGCCCAGTGCTGCTTACCCTGGGATGCCATCATCACACAGTCCTTCTTCGTAGGTGTCCGCTACGACTTCCTTTGGGTCGGAAAGAAAAGTTGCTTTCAGAACAGTTATTTTGATTGAAAAAAAAAAAAAGTTTTGCTCTCGACAAAAATACATACATTTACCTTCACAGCATATAACAATTAGCCTGTGAATAACCACACCTTCATACAAACGTGCTACTGTATGCAGAATTCTTGACGCACAACCGATGATGCTACCGTATCCTGCCAGCACGCCCACAAGCGAGTCACTCAGCATCATAATGATGACACGAGGAAGAGGGAAAGGAACAAGTTGGGAACATAAACGTTTTGCAAGTTGGGGAGGGGGGCTAATAGCTGAACAATAGATTATTCAACCTTTACTAAAGAATAGTCTAATAACCGAGCTAGGTGTGAACCCCTCCTCCTATCACAGGCCAGATTTGCTCTAACGACCAAGGGGTATCTTGCTACTCAATGTAATAAAGTAATGACCTTTCAAATAACTTACACGTTATGTTGGCTGACAATTTGTTAGCTACGCTGTCCTTACGAACCACATAGCATATCATTACAGCGGTATGTACCGGTATGTTAGCTAGCTACCTAGCATTAGTTGTTATACATCAAACTTGACAGTATATTAACTACAGGCTATCTAACTACCCGACGTTTATTGACTTGGCTATTCCCGTCCTTCTTAGCTTAGCTAAATGATATAGTCAATGTGCATTCTCAATGGACATTCCAGTGCTTTCGTAAATTCGCTCTGGCTATCTACACCAGAGCACTCTCATCTGAGTGTACCAGAGCGCAGAATAATTAATTTACGAGCGCTCAACACCGGTTGAATAACACCGTGATTAAATTCTTTCCAGCAGCACAGTAACAGTCACCAATGCTCTGGTTAATACGAAAACTGCCTTACCAGCTCTGCTAGGACGAGTAAAATTGGTCAGAGTGTTCTCATTTGTGTCTGGAAGTAGCTAGCAAGCTAGCCAACGTTAGCTTGGGTGCTTGACTGCCGTTGTAAGGCAAGACCGCTCAAATCAACCCTACTCCTCGGCCCGAACGGCCAGTGTGCGCTCCGAGAGCCAAACGGTCTGAATTTACAAACTGACAATCTGACAACGCTCTGAATATATGAGCGTCACGTTGTACAGCGCCATATTTCCTGTTCTATCGTAACGGACACCCAGAGGGTTTTTAATTTTTCATGGAATAGAAACACCATAATATTAATCAAATTAATTAAGCAAGTAACAGTCAAAAGTTTGGAAAAACATACTCACTACAGGATTTTTCTTAATTTTTACTATTTTCAACATTGTAGAATAATAGTGAAGACATCACAACTATGAAATAACATCGGTCTCCATTCTGTATTCTGCATTCTGTAGTACAGACATGGCCTGCTCTTATGTAAGGAATTAGGCACTTTCACATGTTAATAACTACAGTAGGTACTGTATTCTAGACTTCACAGTAGCCTAATAAACAAATAGGCATATTTCGTTAATAAAATAATGATTAAAAAAATACTCTTTCAAAATGCAGATGGTGATTTAGTTATGGATCCATAACGAATTACTATGGAAATAAATATCACTGATTTACATAAATATTGGAACAAAGTTGTCTAATGACGGCAAACAATTTAGAATCCTCCAATCCCGTAGCCTACTCCCGACCGTCATGTTGTACAGCGGAAACCCTGAAGGTTTTGTTCTTCTCTGAATAGAAACATCATAATATTAATCAAATGAATTAGGTCAAATTTCTTAAAATCAATCCCATATACTATGTTATTACAAAAAAAAAGGTTTTAAATTCTCTGGTAACGCCAATACGGAATACTATCAAATGCTTCTCAAAGATGCCCGCTGGTGATCAAATTAGCAATAACTTGCAGTAACAGAAAAAATGGCTGAAAATGAAATGACGTGCCACAGAATGCTGCAGCAGCATGCAAGGTGTACCGCAGTATGACAACTTTTAAAGGAGGTACCACTGTCTTAGACTCAAAATTGAGCTCAGGTGCATCCTGATTCCATTTATCGTCCTTGCGATGTTTCTACAACTTGATTGGAGTCCACCTGTGGTAAAATCAATTGATTGGACATGATTTGGAAAGGCACACACCAGTCTAAATAAGTTCCCAAGGTTGACAGTGCATGTCAGAGCAAAACCCAAGTCATGAGGTTGAAGGTATTGAACGTAGAGTTCCGAGTCAGGATTTTGTCGAGGCACAGGTCTGGGGAATGGTACCAAACAATTTCTTCACCATTGAAGGTCCCCAAGAACACAGTGGCCTCCATCATTCTTAAATGGAAGAAGTTTGGAACCACCAAGACTCTTCCTAGAGCTGGCCACCCGACTAAACTGAGCAATCGGAGGAGAAGGGCCTTGGTCTGGGAGGTGACTAAGAACCCGATGGTCACTCTGACAGAGCTCCAGAGTTCTTCTGTGGAGATTAGAGAACCTTCCAGAAGGACAACCATCTCTGCAGCACTCCACCAATCAGGCCTTTATGGTCGAGTGGCCAGATGGAAGCCACTCCTCAGTAAAAGGCACATGACAGCTCGCTTGGAGTTTACCAAAAGGCACCTAAAGACTCTCAGACCATGAGAAACAAGATGGTCTGATGAAAGCAAGATTGAACTCTTTGGCTTGAATGTCAAGCATCAAATCTGGAGGAAACCTGGCACCATCCCTGGTAATTCTACCACCATTAGTGGTGGTACAATTATGCTGTGGGGATGTTTTTCAGCGGTGGGGACTGGGAGACTAGTCAGGATCGAGAGAAAGGTTAACGGAGCAAATTACAGAGAGATCCTTGATGAAAACCTGCTCCAGCGCGCTCAGGACCTCAGACTGGGGCGAAGGTTCACCTTCCATCAGGACAATTACCTTAAGCACACAGCCAAGACAACGCAGGAGTGGCTTAGGGACAAGTTTCTTAATGTCCTTGAGTGGCCCAGCCAGAGCCCGGACATGAACAGAATCGAACATCTCTGGAGAGACCTGAACAAAGCTGTGCAGCGACGCTCTCCATCCAACCTGACAGAGCTGGAGAGGATCTGCATAGAAGAATGGAGAAACTCCCCAAATACTGGTGTGCCAAGCTTGTAGAATTATTAACAAAAAGACTCGAGGCTGTAATCGCTGCCAAATATGCTTGCTTCAACAAAGTGCTTAGTAAAGGGTCTGAATACTTATGTAAATGTCATATTTGAGTTTTTGATATTTAATAAATAGACAAAAATGTCTAAAAACCTGTTTTTGCTTTTTCATTATGAGGTATATTGTGTAGATTTATGAGGGGGAAAAAAGCAATTTAATCCATTTTAGAATGAGGCTGCAAAATGTGGAAAACAGCAAGGGATCTGCATGCTATTTTTTAGGAATAGGATCCCATTTAAAAAAAAATCCATTGTGTTGTTTACTCTCTGTTCCTCTGCTGTAATGTGTTCTGGTTTGAGTTTGTTCTTAAAATCCTCTGTCCCTATTGTGTGTGTGTGTGTGTGTGTGTGTGTGTGTGTGTGTGTGTGTGTGTGTGTGTGTGTGTGTGTGTGTGTGTGTGTGTGTGTGTGTGTGTGTGTGTGTGTGTGTGTGTGTGTGTGTGTGTGTGTGTGTGTGTGTGTGTGTGTGTGAGCTACCATCTCACCACAGTATTGTGCAGTAATACTAATCATGATCCCTAAACTCGTTAGGGCATTTTGTCTTTAGGTACATTCTGTTGGATGTTGACTGTGTCTCCTCCCTCTCCAACTGGTGTTGCTGTTCTGAGCGTAACCCTAATAGGGTGCCATAGGGTTCTGGTCTAAAGTAGTGCACTATATATAGGGAATAGGGTGCCATAGGGCTCTGGTCTAAAAGTAGTGCTCTATATAGAGTATAGGGTGCCATAGAGAGAGAGAGAGAGAGAGAGAGAGAGAGAGAGAGAGAGAGAGAGAGAGAGAGAGAGAGAGAGAGAGAGAGAGAGAGAGAGAGAGGAGAGAGAGAAGAGAGAGAGAAGAGAGAGAGAAGAGAGAGAGAGAGAGAGAGAGAGAGAGAGAGAGAGAGAGAGAGAGAGAGAGAGAGAGAGAGAGAGATTAGCTGTAAACTTTACAGAAATGTACAATTAAACCAACATTTCTTTGGATTTGTGTATATTTTGTTGTAATTTACAGGTAACTGGCTGCCAGTAAAACAGTGAATGTGTGTGTTGCTGTTCTAATGCGGTGTGTGTGTGTTTTTCTCCAGGACGGCTCATGCCAGGACGAAGGGAGAGGCAGCAGACCAGGCAGCTCTCTCTGCCGGACAGGATTGTGACATCGCTAGGGCTGTCGCTAGGGAGCTGTCCCCAAATTTCCACCAACCAGGTAACATTCTAGAACACCTAACTTCCACCGACCAGGTAACATTCTAGATCACTTGACTTCCACCAAACAGGTAACATTCTAGACAACCTAACTTCCACCAACCAGGTAACATTCTAGATCACCTGACTTCCACCAACCAGGTAACATTCTAGACCACCTAACTTCCACCAACCAGGTAACATTCTAGACTCCTGACTTCCACCAACCAGGTAACATTCTAGATCACCTGACTTCCACCAACCAGGTAACATTCTAGATCACCTGACTTCCACCAACCAGGTAACATTCTAGACCACCTGACTTCCACCAACCAGGTAACATTCTAGACCACCTAACTTCCACCAACCAGGTAACATTCTAGATCACCTAACTTCCACCAACCAGGTAACATTCTAGATCACCTAACTTCCACCCACCAGGTAACATTCTAGACACCTGACTTCCACCAACCAGGTAACATTCTAGATCACCTAACTTCCACCCACCAGGTAACATTCTAGACACCTGACTTCCACCAACCAGGTAACATTCTAGATCACCTAACCTCCACCAACCAGGTAACATTCTAGATCACCTGACTTCCACCAACCAGGTAACATTCTAGATCACCTGACTTCCACCAACCAGGTAACATTCTAGATTACCTGACTTCCACCAACCAGGTAACATTCTAGACCACCTGACTTCCACCAACCAGGTAACATTCTAGACCACCTAACTTCCACCAACCAGGTAACATTCTAGATCACCTGACTTCCACCATCCAGGTAACATTCTAGATCACCTAACCTCCACCAACCAGGTAACATTCTAGAACACATAACTTCCACCAAACAGGTAACATTCTAGATCACCTAACCTCCACCAACCAGGTAACATTCTAGAACACATAACTTCCACCAACCAGGTAACATTCTAGAACACATAACTTCCACCAACCAGGTAACATTCTAGACAAAATGACTTCCACCAACCAGGTAACATTCTAGATCACCTGACTTCCACCAACCAGGTAACATTCTAGATCACCTATCTTCCACCCACCAGGTAACATTCTAGACACCTGACCTCCACCAACCAGGTAACATTCTAGATCACCTAACTTCCACCCACCAGGTAACATTCTAGACACCTGACTACCACCAACCAGGTAACATTCTAGATCACCTAACTTCCACCCACCAGGTAACATTCTAGACACCTGACTTCCACCAACCAGGTAACATTCTAGATCACCTGACTTCCACCAACCAGGTAACATTCTAGATCACCTGACTTCCACCAACCAGGTAACATTCTAGATCACCTGACTTCCACCAACCAAGTAACATTCTAGACCACCTAACTTCCACCAACCAGGTAACATTCTAGATAACCTAACTTCCACCAACCAGGTAACATTCTAGAACACATAACTTCCACCAACCAGGTAACATTCTAGATCACCTGACTTCCACCAACCAGGTAACATTCTAGATCACCTGACTTCCACCAACCAAGTAACATTCTAGACCACCTAACTTCCACCAACCAGGTAACATTCTAGATAACCTAACTTCCACCAACCAGGTAACATTCTAGAACACATAACTTCCACCAACCAGGTAACATTCTAGATCACCTGACTTCCACCAACCAGGTAACATTCTAGATCACCTGACTTCCACCAACCAGGTAACATTCTAGATCACCTGACTTCCACCAACCAGGTAACATTCTAGACCACCTGACTTCCACCAACCAGGTAACATTCTAGACGCACAACTTCCACCAACCAGGTAACATTCTAGATCACCTGACTTCCACCAACCAGGTAACATTCTAGATTACCTGACTTCCACCAACCAGGTAACATTCTAGACCACCTAACTTCCACCAACCAGGTAACATTCTAGATCACCTAACTTCTACCCACCAGGAAACATTCTAGACACCTGACCTCCACCAACCAGGTAACATTCTAGATCACCTAACTTCCACCCACCAGGTAACATTCTAGACACCTGACTACCACCAACCAGGTAACATTCTAGATCACCTAACTTCCACCAACCAGGTAACATTCTAGATCACCTAACTTCCACCAACCAGGTAACATTCTAGACCACCTAACTTCCACCAACCAGGTAACATTCTAGATCACCTAACCTCCACCAACCAGGTAACATTCTAGATCACCTGACTTCCACCAACCAGGTAACATTCTAGATCACCTAACTTCCACCAACCAGGTAACATTCTAGATCACGTGACTTCCACCAACCAGGTAACATTCTAGACCACCTAACTTCCACCGATCAGGTAACATTCTAGATCACCTGACTTCCACCAACAAGGTAACATTCTAGACTCCTGACTTCCTCCTACCAGGTAACATTCTAGATCACCTGACTTCCACCAACCAGGTAACATTCTAGATCACCTAACTTCCATCAACCAGGTAACATTCTAGACCACCTAACTTCCACCAACCAGGTAACATTCTAGACCACCTAACTTCCATCAACCAGGTAACATTCTAGATCACCTAACTTCCACCAACCAGGTAACATTCTAGATCACCTGACTTCCACCAACCAGGTAACATTCTAGATCACCTAACTTCCACCCACCAGGTAACATTCTAGACACCTGACTTCCACCAACCAGGTAACATTCTAGATCACCTAACTTCCACCCACCAGGTAACATTCTAGACACCTGACTTCCACCAACCAGGTAACATTCTAGATCACCTAACTTCCACCCACCAGGTAACATTCTAGATCACCTAACTTCCTCCAACCAGGTAACATTCTAGATCACCTAACCTCCACCAACCAGGTAACATTCTAGATCACCTGACTTCCACCAACCAGGTAACATTCTAGATCACCTGACTTCCACCAACCAGGTAACATTCTAGACCACCTGACTTCCACCAACCAGGGAACATTCTAGACCACCAAACTCCCACCAACCAGGTAACATCCTAGACCACCTAACTTCCACCAACCAGGTAACATTCTAGATCACCTAACTTCCACCAACCAGGTAACATTCTAGACCACCTAACTTCCACCAACCAGGTAACATTCTAGACTCCTGACTTCCTCCTACCAGGTAACATTCTAGAACACATGACTTCCACCAACCAGGTAACATTCTAGATCACCTAACTTCCACCAACCAGGTAACATTCTAGATCACCTGACTTCCACCAACCAGGGAACATTCTAGACCACCAAACTCCCACCAACCAGGTAACATTCTAGATCACCTGACTTCCACCAACCAGGGAACATTCTAGACCACCAAACTCCCACCAACCAGGTAACATTCTAGATCACCTGACTTCAACCAACCAGGTAACATTCTAGACCACCTAACTTCCACCAACCAGGTAACATTCTAGATCACCTAACTTCCACCAACCAGGTAACATTCTAGATCACCTAACTTCCACCAACCAGGTAACATTCTAGACCACCTGACTTCCTCCAACCAGGTAACATTCTAGATCACCTGACTTCCTCCAACCAGGTAACATTCTAGATCACCTGACTTCCACCAACCAGGTAACATTCTAGATCACCTAACTTCCACCAACCAGGTAACATTCTAGATCACCTAACTTCCACCAACCAGGTAACATTCTAGACCACCTAACTTCCACCAACCAGGTAACATTCTAGACCACCTGACTTCCACCAACCAGGTAACATTCTAGATCACCTGACTTCCACCAACCAGGTAACATTCTAGATCACCTGACTTCCACCAACCAGGTAACATTCTAGACTCCTGACTTCCACCAACCAGGTAACATTCTAGATCACCTGACTTCCACCAACCAGGTAACATTCTAGACGCACAACTTCCACCAACCAGGTAACATTCTAGATCACCTGACTTCCACCAACCAGGTAACATTCTAGATCACCTAACTTCCACCAACCAGGTAACATTCTAGATCACCTAACTTCCACCAACCAGGTAACATTCTAGACCACCTAACTTCCACCAACCAGGTAACATTCTAGACCACCTGACTTCCACCAACCAGGTAACATTCTAGATCACCTGACTTCCACCAACCAGGTAACATTCTAGATCACCTGACTTCCACCAACCAGGTAACATTCTAGACGCACAACTTCCACCAACCAGGTAACATTCTAGATCACCTGACTTCCACCAACCAGGTAACATTCTAGATCACCTGACTTCCACCAACCAGGTAACATTCTAGATCACCTGACTTCCACCAACCAGGTAACATTCTAGATCACCTAACTTCCACCAACCAGGTAACATTCTAGATCACCTAACTTCCACCAACCAGGTAACATTCTAGATCACCTGACTTCCACCAACCAGGTAACATTCTAGATCACCTAACTTCCACCAACCAGGTAACATTCTAGATCACCTGACTTCCACCAACCAGGTAACATTCTAGATCACCTGACTTCCACCAACCAGGTAACATTCTAGATCACCTGACTTCCACCAACCAGGTAACATTCTAGACTCCTGACTTCCACCAACCAGGTAACATTCTAGATCACCTGACTTCCACCAACCAGGTAACATTCTAGATCACCTGACTTCCACCAACCAGGTAACATTCTAGACCACCTGACTTCCACCAACCAGGTAACATTCTAGACCACCTAACTTCCACCAACCAGGTAACATCTAGATCACCTGACTTCCACCAACCAGGTAACATTCTAGACGCACAACTTCCACCAACCAGGTAACATTCTAGATCACCTGACTTCCACCAACCAGGTAACATTCTAGATCACCTGACTTCCACCAACCAGGTAACATTCTAGATCACCTGACTTCCACCAACCAGGTAACATTCTAGATCACCTAACTTCCACCAACCAGGTAACATTCTAGACCACCTAACTTCCACCCACCAGGTAACATTCTAGACCACCTAACTTCCACCAACCAGGTAACATTCTAGATCACCTGACTTCCACCAACCAGGTAACATTCTAGATCACCTAACTTCCACCAACCAGGTAACATTCTAGATCACCTGACTTCCACCAACCAGGTAACATTCTAGACACCTGACTTCCACCAACCAGGTAACATTCTACATCACCTAACTTCCACCAACCAGGTAACATTCTCGATCACCTGACTTCCACCAACCAGGTAACATTCTAGATCACCTAACTTCCACCAACCAGGTAACATTCTAGACACCTGACTTCCACCAACCAGGTAACATTCTAGACCACCTAACTTCCACCAACCAGGTAACATTCTAGATCACCTGACTTCCACCAACCAGGTAACATTCTAGATCACGTGACTTCCACCAACCAGGTAACATTCTAGACCACCTAACTTCCACCGATCAGGTAACATTCTAGATCACCTGACTTCCACCAACCAGGTAACATTCTAGACTCCTGACTTCCTCCTACCAGGTAACATTCTAGATCACCTGACTTCCACCAACCAGGTAACATTCTAGATCACCTAACTTCCATCAAGCAGATAACATTCTAGATCACCTGACTTCCACCAACCAGGTAACATTCTAGACTCCTGACTTCCACCAACCAGGTAACATTCTAGAACACCTGACTTCCACCAACCAGGTAACATTCTAGATCACCTGACTTCCACCAACCAGGTAACATTCTAGATCACCTAACTTCCACCCACCAGGTAACATTCTAGATCACCTAACTTCCTCCAACCAGGTAACATTCTAGATCACCTAACCTCCACCAACCAGGTAACATTCTAGATCACCTGACTTCCACCAACCAGGTAACATTCTAGATCACCTGACTTCCACCAACCAGGTAACATTCTAGACCACCTGACTTCCACCAACCAGGGAACATTCTAGACCACCAAACTCCCACCAACCAGGTAACATCCTAGACCACCTAACTTCCACCAACCAGGTAACATTCTAGATCACCTAACTTCCACCAACCAGGTAACATTCTAGACCACCTAACTTCCACCAACCAGGTAACATTCTAGACTCCTGACTTCCTCCTACCAGGTAACATTCTAGAACACATGACTTCCACCAACCAGGGAACATTCTAGATCACCTAACTTCCACCAACCAGGTAACATTCTAGATCACCTGACTTCCACCAACCAGGGAACATTCTAGACCACCAAACTCCCACCAACCAGGTAACATTCTAGATCACCTGACTTCCACCAACCAGGTAACATTCTAGACGCACAACTTCCACCAACCAGGTAACATTCTAGATCACCTGACTTCCACCAACCAGGTAACATTCTAGATCACCTGACTTCCACCAACCAGGTAACATTCTAGATCACCTGACTTCCACCAACCAGGTAACATTCTAGATCACCTAACTTCCACCAACCAGGTAACATTCTAGACCACCTAACTTCCACCCACCAGGTAACATTCTAGACCACCTAACTTCCACCAACCAGGTAACATTCTAGATCACCTGACTTCCACCAACCAGGTAACATTCTAGATCACCTAACTTCCACCAACCAGGTAACATTCTAGATCACCTGACTTCCACCAACCAGGTAACATTCTAGACACCTGACTTCCACCAACCAGGTAACATTCTACATCACCTAACTTCCACCAACCAGGTAACATTCTCGATCACCTGACTTCCACCAACCAGGTAACATTCTAGATCACCTAACTTCCACCAACCAGGTAACATTCTAGACACCTGACTTCCACCAACCAGGTAACATTCTAGACCACCTAACTTCCACCAACCAGGTAACATTCTAGATCACCTGACTTCCACCAACCAGGTAACATTCTAGATCACGTGACTTCCACCAACCAGGTAACATTCTAGACCACCTAACTTCCACCGATCAGGTAACATTCTAGATCACCTGACTTCCACCAACAAGGTAACATTCTAGACTCCTGACTTCCTCCTACCAGGTAACATTCTAGATCACCTGACTTCCACCAACCAGGTAACATTCTAGATCACCTAACTTCCATCAAGCAGATAACATTCTAGATCACCTGACTTCCACCAACCAGGTAACATTCTAGACTCCTGACTTCCACCAACCAGGTAACATTCTAGAACACCTGACTTCCACCAACCAGGTAACATTCTAGATCACCTGACTTCCACCAACCAGGTAACATTCTAGATCACCTAACTTCCACCCACCAGGTAACATTCTAGATCACCTAACTTCCTCCAACCAGGTAACATTCTAGATCACCTAACCTCCACCAACCAGGTAACATTCTAGATCACCTGACTTCCACCAACCAGGTAACATTCTAGATCACCTGACTTCCACCAACCAGGTAACATTCTAGACCACCTGACTTCCACCAACCAGGGAACATTCTAGACCACCAAACTCCCACCAACCAGGTAACATCCTAGACCACCTAACTTCCACCAACCAGGTAACATTCTAGATCACCTAACTTCCACCAACCAGGTAACATTCTAGACCACCTAACTTCCACCAACCAGGTAACATTCTAGACTCCTGACTTCCTCCTACCAGGTAACATTCTAGAACACATGACTTCCACCAACCAGGGAACATTCTAGATCACCTAACTTCCACCAACCAGGTAACATTCTAGATCACCTGACTTCCACCAACCAGGGAACATTCTAGACCACCAAACTCCCACCAACCAGGTAACATTCTAGATCACCTGACTTCCACCAACCAGGGAACATTCTAGACCACCAAACTCCCACCAACCAGGTAACATTCTAGATCACCTGACTTCCACCAACCAGGTAACATTCTAGACCACCTAACTTCCACCAACCAGGTAACATTCTAGATCACCTAACTTCCACCAACCAGGTAACATTCTAGATCACCTAACTTCCACCAACCAGGTAACATTCTAGACCACCTGACTTCCTCCAACCAGGTAACATTCTAGATCACCTGACTTCCTCCAACCAGGTAACATTCTAGATCACCTGACTTCCACCAACCAGGTAACATTCTAGATCACCTAACTTCCACCAACCAGGTAACATTCTAGATCACCTAACTTCCACCAACCAGGTAACATTCTAGACCACCTAACTTCCACCAACCAGGTAACATTCTAGACCACCTGACTTCCACCAACCAGGTAACATTCTAGATCACCTGACTTCCACCAACCAGGTAACATTCTAGATCACCTGACTTCCACCAACCAGGTAACATTCTAGACTCCTGACTTCCACCAACCAGGTAACATTCTAGATCATCTGACTTCCACCAACCAGGTAACATTCTAGATCACCTGACTTCCACCAACCAGGTAACATTCTAGACTCCTGACTTCCACCAACCAGGTAACATTCTAGATCACCTGACTTCCACCAACCAGGTAACATTCTAGATCACCTGACTTCCACCAACCAGGTAACATTCTAGACCACCTGACTTCCACCAACCAGGTAACATTCTAGATCACCTGACTTCCACCAACCAGATAACATTCTAGATCACCTGACTTCCACCAACCAGGTAACATTCTAGACTCCTGACTTCCACCAACCAGGTAACATTCTAGAACACCTGACTTCCACCAACCAGGTAACATTCTAGATCACCTGACTTCCACCAACCAGGTAACATTCTAGACCACCTGACTTCCACCAACCAGGTAACATTCTAGACCACCTAACTTCCACCAACCAGGTAACATCTAGATCACCTGACTTCCACCAACCAGGTAACATTCTAGACGCACAACTTCCACCAACCAGGTAACATTCTAGATCACCTGACTTCCACCAACCAGGTAACATTCTAGATCACCTGACTTCCACCAACCAGGTAACATTCTAGATCACCTGACTTCCACCAACCAGGTAACATTCTAGATCACCTAACTTCCACCAACCAGGTAACATTCTAGACCACCTAACTTCCACCCACCAGGTAACATTCTAGATCACCTAACTTCCACCAACCAGGTAACATTCTAGATCACCTGACTTCCACCAACCAGGTAACATTCTAGATCACCTGACTTCCACCAACCAGGTAACATTCTAGATCACCTGACTTCCACCAACCAGGTAACATTCTAGATCACCTGACTTCCACCAACCAGGTAACATTCTAGATCACCTGACTTCCACCAACCAGGTAACATTCTAGACTCCTGACTTCCACCAACCAGGTAACATTCTAGATCACCTGACTTCCACCAACCAGGTAACATTCTAGATCACCTGACTTCCACCAACCAGGTAACATTCTAGACCACCTGACTTCCACCAACCAGGTAACATTCTAGACCACCTAACTTCCACCAACCAGGTAACATCTAGATCACCTGACTTCCACCAACCAGGTAACATTCTAGACGCACAACTTCCACCAACCAGGTAACATTCTAGATCACCTGACTTCCACCAACCAGGTAACATTCTAGATCACCTGACTTCCACCAACCAGGTAACATTCTAGATCACCTGACTTCCACCAACCAGGTAACATTCTAGATCACCTAACTTCCACCAACCAGGTAACATTCTAGACCACCTAACTTCCACCCACCAGGTAACATTCTAGACCACCTAACTTCCACCAACCAGGTAACATTCTAGATCACCTGACTTCCACCAACCAGGTAACATTCTAGATCACCTAACTTCCACCAACCAGGTAACATTCTAGATCACCTGACTTCCACCAACCAGGTAACATTCTAGACACCTGACTTCCACCAACCAGGTAACATTCTACATCACCTAACTTCCACCAACCAGGTAACATTCTCGATCACCTGACTTCCACCAACCAGGTAACATTCTAGATCACCTAACTTCCACCAACCAGGTAACATTCTAGACACCTGACTTCCACCAACCAGGTAACATTCTAGACCACCTGACTTCCACCAACCAGGTAACATTCTAGATCACCTGACTTCCACCAACCAGGTAACATTCTAGATCACCTTGTCACATTCACTATCCATGAATCAGTAACTCGGGGGGGGGGGGGGGGGGGGGTCCTATACTGACCTCCCAGCATGTATACATAGTTCATTAGACCTACACAGTAAACTCTGTATCCCCAGGTACTAGGTCCAGGGTTAGGGTAACAAGGACTGGGGGAATACAGTATTTTAAATGATTGTCTTCACAAGCGCCTTTCTCAATCAAATGTATTTGTAAAGCCCTTTTTACACCAACTGATGTCACAAAGTGCTCTCTCTCTCTCTCTCTCTCTCTCTCTCTCTCTCTCTCTCTCTCTCTCTCTCTCTCTCTCTCTCTCTCTCTCTCTCTCTCTCTCTCCAGTTATTTAAGTTTTACCGAAGTCGTACTTGTGCCATTTATGGAAAGATGTGTTCTAATTAAAGCCCTGAGTCTGTATTGACGTGAGTCCCAGCTCCTGACCAGTATCTATAAATACTCTGTAATGAAAAGCCCTGAGTCTGTATTGACGTGAGTCCCAGCTCCTGACCAGTATCTATGAATACTCTGTAATGAAAAGCCCTGAGTCTGTATTGACATGAGTCCCAGCTCCTGACCAGTATCTATGAATAGTCTGTAATGAAAGAATCTGCATTCCAAATGCCACCCTACCCCATACCCTTTTACCTATATAGTGCACTACTTTTTGACCTAGCCTTGCTACAAACCAGGCTTCCAACGACGTGATTTTGGAAGGTGTGGCAACGCAAGACTCCTTTTGACCAGACCCTCGTGGACCCTGTTCAAACGTAGTGCACTATATAGGGAATAGGGTACCATTTAGGACACATGGGTCTGTAATGTAAAACCAGAGCCATTGAACAAGGTTCCACAATGAACCACTGTGTTTCAACACTGACAAAAACAGAGCCTGTTTGGGCTTGGTAGGAACGGGTACAGTAAAACGTTCTGGATAGAATGGGGGCATTGACGAAGATGTCCGGGCGACATTATACTAGATCTCTTCTGTCATAAAAGTATGAAACGTAAAAAATATTTTACTGATTTAGCCTGTTTTTATTTGTGTTTTTTTTTTTTTAACTAGTATTGTACGTTCTCAGTACGGTCCTGTGTTTCAGTTGGTAGAGCATGGTGCATGCATTGCCAGGGTTGTGGGTTTGATTCCTACTGGGGACCCCCCTATAGGAAAATATATGCACACTGTACCGTAAGTGTCTTTGGATGAAGCAGCCAGTAGCTCCTGTTTGAGTTATTCTCAGTCACTAAATACCAGCTTGGTGTCAAATTACTCTTTTCCTCTTTAACAGGGTAAGAGGAGTTTTACAAGGAAATGCCAGCTACCCGATGCTACATAAATCGTCATGGTTAGGGTTCTGATGGGGTCGAGAGGTCAGGTTTAAGGTTAGAGCCAGTCAGTAAATTCCAATGATAAAAGGATTTAGGCACCCGACACAAGAGGAACAGTACATTGGGCATCGCCAAATCAGTACGTTTTTGAGCTGCTACACGGTCAGGAAAGTGTTCCACGGTCAGGAAAGTGTTCCACGGTCAGGACAGTGTTCCACGGTCAGGAAAGTGTTCCACGGTCAGGAAAGTGTTCCACGGTCAGGAAAGTGTTCCACGGTCAGGACAGTGTTCCACGGTCAGGAAAGTGTTCCATGGTCAGGACAGTGTTCCATGGTCATACACTGGACAGCTTCTACGGGCCCAGAGTGTTCCATGGGTCTGGAAAGCTTCAGGGCCCTAGCAGACCTCAGAGCATAACAGATACATCACTGGACAGCTTCTACGGGCCCAGAGTGTTCCATGGGTCTGGAAAGCTTCAGGGCCCTAGCAGACCTCAGAGCATAACAGATACATCCTTTAGTAATGGTCCGGAACTCTACCTATAATAATGTCATAACTTCTTCATACCACACCAGTCCCTACACTCCAAAAGGGTTCTGCAGCTGTCCCCCATAGGAGAACCCTTTTTTGGGGTCCAGGTAGAACTCTCTTGGGTAAAGGGTTCTACATGGAACCCAAAAGGGTTCTACCTGGAACCAAAAGGAGTTCTTCAAAGGGTTACCCTATTGGGACGGCTGAAGAACGCTTTTTGGTTCTAGATAGCACCTTTTTATGTAAAAGTGTAGGGACATCCTGTCTCGGTAGCTACTTCCCACCTCCTTCCCTCCCTCAGCAGCCCCAGGTATATTTAGTCCTGTGACCTAGTCTGGTAGCACTGATGTGGCTCTCGGCCCAAAGCTCGCTGGCTATAATATAGTGTATGAGTAGCAGATCAACAATGAGAGGCATGTGAACGTGTCCCTTTATGCAGCCTCAGAGTCACACTGGCAGCCTCCCAAATGGTACACTAAAGTGTGTGCACTATATCGGGACAATAGGGTGAGATTTCGGAGGTACTATATCTACTGACATGCTGGCTGGGGACAGGACAAGGTCTGCGGGTTTGTTGGTTGTTGTGGAAAACACTGGTAATCCCTGTCCACCCGGTGAGCCCCAGCCAGGTGTTCTAGAATGTCTTAGAGTTCTAGAGTGTTCCAGAGTTCGAGTATCCTAGAGGTCTAGAGTGTTCCAGAGTTCGAGTATCCTAGAGTTCTAGAGTTCTAGTGTTCTAGAGTGTCCAAGAGTTCTATAGTGTTCTAGAATTCTATAGTGTTCTTGAGTTCTATAGTGTTCTTGAGTTCTATAGTGTTCCAGAGTTCTATAGTGTTCCAGAGTTCTATAGTGTTCCGGAGTTCTATAGTGTTCTAGAGATCTATAGTGTTCCAGAGTTTTATAGTGTTCTAGAGTTTTATAGTGTTCTAGAGTTTTATAGTGTTCTAGAGTTCTATAGTGTTCTTGAGTTCTATAGTGTTCTAGAGTTCTATAGTGTTCTAGAGTTCTATAGTGTTCTAGAGTTCTATAGTGTTCTAGAGTTCTGTAGTGTTCTGGAGTTCTGGAGTCAGACAGACAGTTGAACAGGAGAAGAGTCAGACAGAAAGCTGAACTGGAGAAGAGTCAGACAGACAGCGAGAGGGAAAAGGATACAAGGTAGTGGTCGGAGACTAGGAGGGGAGTTGCAATGAGGTTAGTGGAAGAACAGCATCTGGTAAAGATGAGGTCAAGCGTATTGCCTGCCTTGTGAGTAGGGGGGGAAGGTGAGAGGGTGAGGTCAAAAGAGGAGAGGAGTGGAAAGAAGGAGGCAGAGAGGAATGAGTCAAAGGTAGACGTGGGGAGGTTAAAGTCACCCAGAACTGTGAGAGGTGAGCCGTCCTCAGGAAAGGAGCTTATCAAGGCATCAAGCTCATTGATGAACTCTCCAAGGGAACCTGGAGGGCGATAAATGATAAGGATGTTAAGCTTGAAAGGGCTGGTAACTGTGACTGGGTCAAAACATGTAGAATAAAGGTTTCTATGGAATGGGGTGCTCATCTGGGTAAAGACGTATTTGAAAATAGAGAGGGTGCCTACTTCTCCAAAAGGACTTCCCACTGATCTATTTTTACAGAAACACAGATAAAATCCCGCTGGAGATTCTGACGTGACTTCAACCGTCTATTTAGTTCGCTAGTGGTGCCGATGTCAATACTGTAAACGTATCCAGGCTGCGTCCCAAATGGCACTCTATTCCCTATATAGTGCACTGCTTCTGATCAGATCCCTGTGTATTCAATAGGTACCATAGGTACCCAGTAAAAAGTTCCTCCATAGTTGTTCCTGTTCCAGTATACACTGCGTGGACAATTATTAGGCAAGTAAGTATTCTGATCTTATCATTATTTCTATGCTCATTTTCCAACTACAAATCCTATGAACTTTTTAATTTTTTTTTTATTTCACCTTTATTTCACCAGGTAGGCTAGTTGAGAACAAGTTCTCATTTACAACTGCGACCTGGCCAAGATAAAGCAAAGCAGTTCGACACAAACAACAACACATAGTTACACATGGAGTAAAACAAACATACAGTCAATAATACAGTAGAAGAATAAGTCTATATACAATGTGAGCAAATGAGGTGAGATAAGGGAGGTGAAGGCAAAAAAAGGCCATGGTGGCGAAGTAAATACAATATAGCGAGTTAAACACTGGAATGGTAGATTAAGTAGAAATAATGGGGTGCAAAGGAGCAACATAAATAAATAAATAAATACAGTTGGGGAAGGGGTAGTTGTTTGGGCTAAATTATAGATGGGCTATGTACAGGTGCAGTGATCTGTGAGCTGCTCTGACAGCTGGTGCTTAAAGCTAGTGAGGGAGATAAGTGTTTCCAGTTTCAGAGATGTTTGCAGTTCGTTCCAGTCATTGGCAGCAGAGAACTGGAAGGAAAGACGACCAAAGGGTGACCAGTGAGACATACCTGCTGGAGCGAGTGCTACGAGTGGGTGCTGCTATGGTGACCAGTGAGCTGAGATAAGGCGGGGCTTTACCTAGCAGAGACTTGTAGATGACCTATAGCCAGTGGGTTTGGCGACGAGTATGAAGGGAGGGCCAACCAATGAGAACGTACAGGTCGCAGTGGTGGGTAGTGTATGGATGCTTATTGGATGTAATAATTTTCAGGATATATGTATTTGTGTAATGAGGGAGGGTGTGGCGAAAGTGAATAACGCCTTATATCAAGGTGTGGATAATTATTGGGCGGCTTCATTACCTCAGGTAAAATGGGCCATAAAGATTTAACTGACACTGAAAAGTCAAACATTTTAAAATGCCTTTCAGACGGATGCCACGCTCTTGAAATAGCTGAACTATTGAGGCGTGACCACCGGACAATCAGACATTTTGATTGGAGAAGAAAAGGCTCAAATGAACTGCAAAAGACTTGAGAAGAATTAAACGTCAAGCTGCCAGGAACCCATTATCCTCCAGTGCCAACGTATTCCAGAACTGCAACCTACCTGGAGTGTCCAGAAGTACAAGGTGTCAAGTGCTTAGAGACATGGCCAAGGTCAAGGCCAAGGTCAAGGCCAAGGTCGAGAAGGCTGAAACACGACCACCACTGAATAAGATTCGCAAGTTGAAAAGCGTCACAATTCGGGCAAAGAAATACCTGAAGACATATTTTTTCAAAGGTTTTTATGGACAGATGAAATGAGAGTGACTCTTGATGGACCAGATGGATGGGCCCGTGGCTAGATCAGTAATGGACACAGGGGCAACACTTTGAGTCAGGCCGCCAGCAAGGTGGAGGAGGGGTACTGCTATGGGCTGCTATCGTTAAGGATGAGGTAGTTGGACCTTTTCAGGTTGATGATGGACTGAAACTCAACTCCCGAACCAACTGCCAGTTTCTGGAACATTCTTTCTTCAATCAGTGGTACAGGAAGGAGGCCTCAGCATTCAGGAAGGCCATGATCTTTGCGCAGGACAATGCTCCATCACATGCATCCAAGTACTCCACTGCTTGGCTAGCCACCAAGGGCCTCAAAGACGCACCGAATAATGACTTGGCCCCCTTCCTCACCTTTACTTAAATCTTACTGAGAACTTGTGAGCCCTTCTCAAACGTGAGATTTACAGTGAGGGAAGACAAGACACCTCTTTTAACAGCATTTGGCAGGCTGTGGTTGCTGCTTCAGTGAAAGTTGATCGTGAACAGATCAAGAAACTGACAGCCTCCATGGAATGGAAGGATCATGACAGTTATTGAAAATTGGTCACTGAATATTTTTGAAAGGACATAATAACTCCAATAACTAAGTTACAACAACTACGTTACAACAACTACGTTACAATAACTAAGTTACAACAACTAAGTTACAACAACTAAGTTAAAACAACTAAGTTAAAACAACTAAGTTACAGCAACTAAGTTACAGCAACTAAGTTACAGCAACTAAGTTACAGCAACTAAGTTACAGCAACTAAGTTACAGCAACTAAGTTACAACAACTAAGTTACAACAACTAAGTTACAACAACTAATTTACAACAACTAAGTTTCAAATCAAATCAAAGTTTATTGGTTGCGTAAACAGTTTATCAGATGATATAGCAGTTGCATTGAAATGCTTTGTTACTAGCTTCTAACAATGCAGTCAATTGTCAAACAAGTAAATAAATAATCCACATATTTTTTATTTACATTTTTATTTATTAAGAAGTGCAATCTATACGTGCCAATCTATACGTACATACACCAGATTAATATAAGATATACTAAGAATGATATGTACAGAAGTAAATATATTACAGTGAGTTATGTTAAGAATCCAGTATATATATTATAAATATGTTGTATGCATATAAATAACAGTGCAACTACAATGTGTACATTTTAGAATGACCTATGTTGAGAATAAAGTATTTAAATACAAAAGTACGGAAACCCCATTTCTGGGTAAGTCGCTAAGAGCTGTGAGTCTTTCTGGGTAAGTCGCTAAGAGCTTTCCACACCTGGATTGTGCAACATTTGACCATTATTCTTTAGAAAATTCTTCGATCTCTGTCAAATTGGTTGTTGATCATTGCTAGACAATAACTTTCAGGGCTTGCAATAGATTTTCAAGAAGATTTAAATCAGAACTGTAAGTCGGCCACTCAGGAACATTCATTGTATCTTGGTAAGCAACTCCAATGTATATTTGGCGTTGTGTTTTTAGGTTATTGTCCTGCTGAGAGGTAAATTAATCTCCCAGTGTCTGGTGGAAGCAGACTAAGCCAGGTTTTCCTCCGGATTTGGCCTCCATTCTTTTCATTTGCTATCCTAAAAAACTCCCCAGTCCTTAATGATTTTAAGCATACCCATAACATGATGCAGCCACCACTATGCTTGAAAATATGGAGAGTTGTACTCAGTAATGTGTTGTATTGGATTTGACCCAAACACACTTTGTATTCAGGACAAAAAGTGAATTTCTTTGCCACACATTCTGCACTATTACTGCCTATTAGTGCCTTGTTGCAAACAGGAAGCATGTTTTGGAATATTTCTTTACAGGCTTCCGTCTTTTTAATCTGTCCATTAGATTAGTATTGTGGAGTAACTACAATGTTGTTGATCCATCCTCAGTTTTCTCCTATCACAGCCATTAAACTCTGTAACTATTTTAAAGTCACCGTTGGCCTCATGGTGAAATCCCTGAGTGGTTTCCTTCCTCTTCGGCAACTGAGTTATGAAGGACGCCTGTATCTTTGTAGTGACTGGGTGTATTGATACACCATCCAAAGTGTAATTAATAACTTCACCGCGCTCAAATAGATATTCTATGTCAGCTTTATTTATTTTTACCCATCTAGCAATAGGTGCCCTTCTTTGCGAGGGACTGGAAAACCTCCCTTGTCTTTGTGGCTGAATCTGTTTTTGAAATTCACTGCTCGACTGAGGGACCTTATACAGATAATTGTATGTGTTGGGGTACAGAGATGAGGTAATCATTTAAACATCATGTTAAACACTATTATTACACACAGGGAGTCGATGCAACTTACTATGTAACATGTTCAGCACATGTTTACTCCTGAACTTATTTATGCTGGGCCATAACAAAGGGGTTGAATACTTATTGACTCAAGACATTTCAGCTTTTCATTTTTTATAAATTCTAAAGAAAAAAAAAAAAAAACATAATTCCACTTTGACATTATGGGGTATTGTGGGTAGGCCAGAATCTCAGTTTAGCCATTTTAAATTCAGGCTGTAACACAACAAAATGTGGGGGGAAAAATCAGCGGTGTGAATACTTCCTGAAGATACTATACACACCATGTATGTGAATGGTGTGTATAAACAGTAGTTATATAAGATGACCCATGACTAGAATACAGTATATACATATGAAGTGGGTAAAACAGTATGTAAACATTATTAAAGTGACTCGTGTTCAATGGTTCTATGTACATAGGGCAGCAATTACGTAGTTACAACAACTAAGTTACAATAACTCTGATAACTAAATTACAATAACTGAGTTACAATAACTCTGATAAATAAATTACAATAACTGAGTTACAATAACTCTGATAAATAAATTACAATAACTTATTTCAAAATTAACCTTACAGATAGCCGTGTTGGGCGATTTGGAAAGCTCATAGTTAGTCAATACATAGCATAATAACACTCAAAGGAAACGTTTACATCTTTAGCTCACAATCTGTGGATACTTTAGGATTATAAAGGTTTTTAAAAAGTGTGTAAAACATCACAGCACAATTGGAAAAATATGTATGGAAACATGGAAACCAAATGAGGGTGGTCTATGGTGATAGGTGGGATGGGCTGAGAGAGGCTGGGGGGGTGGGATTAAAGAGCTGAGGTCTATGGTGATAGGTGGGATGGGCTGAGAGAGGCTGGGGGGGTGGGATTAAAGAGCTGAGGTCTATGGTGATAGGTGGGATGGGCTGAGAGAGGCTGAGGGGGTGGGATTAAAGAGCTGAGGTCTATGGTGATAGGTGGGATGGGCTGAGAGAGGCTGAGGGGGTGGGATTAAAGAGCTGAGGTCTAAGGTGATAGGTGGGATGGGCTGAGAGAGGCTGAGGGGGCGGGATTAAAGAGCTGATGTTTGGTCATGTATTATTGTCATGTGACTGCTTTATATAAAAGTATAATGTATATGTAAAATGTATGTATATGTAGCAGAAATGTTCGAAAATATAAATATATTTATATTTGTCCCATCTGTGTGGGTGGGTTACAACAACAACAACAAAAAATACTCCCAGAAGAAAAGCAAGGTCCTCTTCAAAAACCCTGATCGTTTGTAATTGACATTTCAAACACATAGCAGATTATCACCCAGTTTCTCTCTCGTCTGTGTGTGTACGTGTGTGTGTGTGTGGTTCAGATGAGGGTCACTGGGAAGAGGACTGTGACCTTTTACGATTGGTTCACACATACCACCACGGCCTAAACACTGTGTGTGTTTTGTGTGCTGCGTGCGCGCTTGACCGCGTGACCGCGTGCGTGCGTGTGAGATCTCGTGTGTCTGGGTGGGTGTGTTTTATGGAGTGACGTTAATTGGTCTATATTCGGAGGCGATGTGTGCTACCCGGGAACTAATGGAGACATAGCTGGAATCCCAGGCAGCGCTCTGGGGGGGGGATAGCTCAGCTCTCTGCCCCCGTTCTCTCTCCCCTGCCTGGGCCTGACACACACCACCTGTTCCTTCTCTCAGACAGACCTCCTGGAGGGTGAAGGGGAAGGAGAGGGAGGTGTACAGAGGGACCTCCTGGAGGGTGAAGGGGAAGGAGAGGGAGGTGTACAGAGGGACCTCCTGGAGGGTGAAGGGGAAGGAGAGGGAGGTGTACAGAGGGACCTCCTGGAGGGTGAAGGGGAAGGAGAGGGAGGTGTACAGAGGGACCTCCTGGAGGGTGAAGGGGAAGGAGAGGGAGGTGTACAGAGGGACAACCTACCCTTTATGATTCTAAAGTTTTCCTTACCTCTAATACCTTAACGCTTTACCACTAACCCGAACCCGAACCCGAACCCGAACCCTAACCCGAACCCGAAACCGAACCCGAACCCTAACCCGAACCCGAAACCGAACCCGAAACCGAACCCACTTCAATCCTCCTGTGTTACTGTGTAGGTTATTACCTCTAATACCTTAACGCTTTACCACTAACCCCGAACCCTAACCCGAACCCTAACCCTAACCCTATCCCGAACCCTAACCCTAACCCACTTCAATCCTCCTGTGTTACTGTGTAGGTTATTACCTGTAATACCTTAACGCTTTACCATATTGGATAATAGGGAAGGTTCATTAAGATGGGCGGCCCATTTTATGTATGGTCCTTGCTATCTGGGATCCTTGGGACATCAAAACACACGTCACGACAAGAGAGATAACACAACACTACATAAAGAGAGACCTAAGACAACAACATAGCAAGGCAGCATCATATGACTACACAGCATGGTAGCAACACAACATGACAACAACATGGCAACGATACAGCATGGTAGCATCACAACATGACAACAACACAACAGGGCAGCAGCACAACATGGTAGAAGCACAAAACATAGTAAAAACATTATTGGACACAGACAACAGCACAAAGGGCAAGAAGGTAGAGACAACAATACATCACACAAAGCAGACGTCAACTGTCAGTAAGAGTGTCCATGATTGAGTCTTTGAATGAAGAGATGGAGATAAAACTGTCCAGTTTGAGTGTTTGTTGCAGCTCGTTCCAGTCGCTAGCTGCATCGAACTGAAAAGAGGAGCGACCCAGGGATGTGTCTGCTTTGAGGACCTTTAACAGAATGTGACTGGCAGAACGGGTGTTGTTTGTGGAGGATGAGGGCTGCAGTAGATATCTCAGAGAGGGAGGGTGTTGTATGTAGAGGATGAGGGCTGCAGTAGATATCTCATATAGGGAGGGAGTGAGGCCTAATAAAGGAGGATGAAAATGAAAACTATCAGTCAACGGAGGAAAAAGTCATGAAACGGAATATCAAGATGACGGACGAACAGGTGGATACAATTGATTTTCAAAGGGCTCGCCGTTTCGGCGGCAGTGGTGAGGGAAGACCCTTGTCCAATCGAAGCTATGCTAACTCACTACAAAATTAAGTTTGCCTTGTTACGACAGTGTAGGGAACCCGAAGAGTACCCCATTCTCTATTAATGAACAATTTCCCCATGAAATAGTGGAGAGACAACGTGCCCGGTACCCCACTTTCAACGTGCCCGGTACCCCACTTTCAACGTGCCGTGTACCCCACTTTCAACGTGCCGTGTACCCCACTTTCAATGTGCCCTGTACCCCACTTTCAATGTGCCCTGTACCCCACTTTCAACGTGCCCTGTACCCCAACTTTCAACGTGCCGTGTACCCCACTTTCAAAAGGCTCAAAATGTTTGTCTAGTGGTCGATAAAGTATACGTAAACAACGAAATGTTCAAGGACTCGAAGATTCCAGCGTGGCTGTGAGTGATAGTGTAACAGTATAGCTTCCGTCCCTAGGCGTAAAAACAGCCGAGGTGAAAGAGCAACGACACTGGAATAAAAACAAAATGTGTGGAGAGAGATTTGGTTTTACAGGTTTACTCGCTCTGGATTGTCAGTACTGCATGTATTCTTAGCTATCGTGCCATGGCTGTGTCAGAGTCAATTGTAAGTTAAACGTATGTATCCCTTTATGGGTAGTGTGGTGCCTAAGACTATAACGTTTCAGGCAGACAGTGTCGAAGTAACAAAAGTGTATTACTAGAACAAGGGGCAGGCGAAACGACAGGTCAAGGGCAGGCAGAGGTCAGTGATCCAGTGTGGTGTGACAAAGTACAGAACGGCATGCAGGCTCAGGGTCAGGGTCAGGGCAGAATGATCAAAACCGGGGAAACTAGAAAACAGGAACTAGAAACAGACAAGAGCAAGGGGAAAACGAACTGGCAACAGACAAACAGAGAATACAGGTATAAATACACAGGGGATAATGGGGAAGATGGACGACACCTGGAGGAGGGTGGAGACAATCACAAAGACAGGTGAAACAGATCAGGGTGTGATAGACACATTTTTCCTGGCAGTCATTAGCGGCCGTTAGAATCTATGTTTGTTTATACTTCTTCATTTTTGTTGGAATTAAAACAGGATATAATGAGAAATAAATCAAAAATATCTAGCATCTAATGGACATAAAGAACTGGTTTGGCCGTATTATATAATGTAATATTTAAAGGTATTTTTCTCCTCAAGTTGGGTGGGAAAAAAAGATTGGGAGGGAGAAATATATTTTTTGTCTTGGGCAAAGAAACTCAAAACGGGTTATTATATTAATTAACAACAATTTTGATGCGATTGTACAAACTGTACAAACAAATCCACAAGGAAGACGGATTATTTTAAATACGCTACGGGACCAAAAACAGATCTGGCTAATTAATCTATATGGGCCAAATAATGATGATCCAAACATTATAATAATCTATTGAGCTCACAAGCAACGAAATAATCTATTATTATGGTGGGAGATTATAATACGGTTTTAAGTACCTCAATGGATCGTAAAGGAAATCACTCTACAAACTCTCACCTTCAATCACTTAAAAGAGATCATGAATATCATGGAACACCCTGTGAGATATACAGTACCAGTCAAAAGTTTGGATACACCTACTCATTCAAGGGTTTTTCTTTCTTTATTTTTTTTACTATTTTCTACATTGTAGACTAATAGTGAAGACATCAAAAACTATGAAATAACACATATTTTATATTTGAGATTCTTCAAAGTAGCCACCCGTTGCCTTGATGACAGCTTTGCCTACCTTTGATTGAGCAGGTGTGTCCAAACCGTCTTGATTACTTCCTGGTCTCGTTCTTGCTGGCATCAAAAGTTTTTAGAAAGTATTAATAGGAGAACGAATGTGATTGGACCATCATCTAATTGGCCTCCATATAACTCTTACAGAATTTCCACGTGGACGGGGATATTGGAAATTTAATCAAAGCCTATTGGATCACAATTTGTTCTTAACTAAGACAAAAGAATTCATAATTGACTTTTTTTCTGCACAACATACAGTGCCAGTCAAAAGTTTGAACACACCTACTCATTTCAGGGTTTTTCTTAATTAATTTTTACTACATTGTAGAATAATAGTGAAGACCGGGTGGCGCAGTGGTCTAGGGCACTGCATCGCAGTGCTAGCTGCGCCACCAGAGTCTCTGGGTTCGCGCCCAGGCTGGGCTGGGTTTGCGCCCAGGCTCTGCCGGCAGCCGGCTGCAACCGGGAGGTCTGTGGGCCGACGCACAATTGGCATAGCGTCGTCCGGGTTAGGGAGGGTTTGGCCGGTAGGGGATATCCTTGTCTCAGTATGTAAAAATGTAATAAAATGTATGCACTCTACTGTAAGTCGCTCTGGATAAGAGCGTCTGCTAAATGACTAAAATGTAAATGTAAGACATCAAGACTATGAATTAACACATATGGAATCATGTTGTAACCATAAAAGTGAGATTCTTCAAAGTAGCCACCCTTTCCTTAATGAAAGCTTTGTACGCTCTTGGCATTCTCTCAACCAGCTTCATGAGGAATGCTTTTCCAACAGTCTTGAAGGAGTTCCCACATATGCTGGGCATTTGTTGTCTGCTTTTCCTTCACTCTGTGGTCCAACTCATCCAGAACTCTCTCAATTGGGTTGAGGTTGGGTGTTTGTGGAGGCCAGGTCATCTGATGCAGCACTCCATCACGCTCCTTGGTCAAATAGCCCTTACACAGCCTGGAGGTATGTTGGGTCATTGTCCTGTTGTAAAAAAAAATGTGTCCCACTAAGCGCAAACCAGATGGGATGGCGTATCACTGCAGAATGCTGTGGTAACCATGCTGGTTAATTAAGTGTGCCTTGAATTCTAAATAAATCACAAACAGTGTCACCAGAAATGCACCCCCACACATCACACCACCTCCTCCATGCTTCACGGTGGGAACCACACAAGTGGGGATCATCAGTTCACCTACTCTGCGTCTCACAAAGACACGGCGGTTGGAACAAAAACTCTAAAATTTGGACTCATCAGACCAAAGGACAGATTTCCAGCTGTCTAATGTCCATTGCCGTTTCCACCTACAATAGTCATTTACAACATTAACAATGTCTACACTGTATTTCTGATCAATTTGATGTTATTTTAATGGACAAAAAAAATTGATTTTCTTTCAAAAACAAGGACATTTCAAAGTGACCCCAAACTTTTGAAATGGTAGTGTGTATGTAGCAGAAAAGCTGGAAAAAACAAACAAGATATGTGTCCTCCGAAGAGGGGGGGATGGTGGATGGGTTAATAATTTTAAAAAATGGGGGGGGGGAATGAAATGGTTAAGGTTAGGGTTTAGGGTAGCTACGTCCCAAGGATCCCGTATAGCACTAACCCATCATGTTTGTTGTAATTCTTTATTAGTTTGCGCAAATATATAAATGCCCACCTTATGAACTCCAAGGTGTGCGCACACACACACACACACACACACACACACACACACACACACACACACACACACACACACACAGTGTGACCCGTGAGTGCCTCCTTTATGATGTTGGTTAATACAGTATGTTCTGACTCCTGTGGCTAACATACACCGGCATGTAAACAAACAAAGACGGACATGAAAGCTATGCTACACTAATCACTAGGAATCACAGCTAACGTTACTACGTAAAGGACCATCCACTCTCCTCATCTTTCCTTCTGCAGCTGAATGATCAAGGAAGAGTAAAGAGTTTTGTGGTATTTACTGGAGTTTTGCCGGGCAAGCCAGAGCCTAGCTAACTCAACTAGCTTACTGGGCCCCGGACCAATGAAGCTAGCTAGGAAACTATCGGTAGCTAACTATTAGCAACCGTGGAGAATTGCTTCCCATGTTGTTTTAATCATAAGACTACCTGGAACTATGCTAGCTCCCATTCATCTGTTTTTCATAGGACCTCATATTATCTGAAGTATGTAAAGGTTAGGTAATAGTTAGCTAGCTAGCTAGGTAGCTACTGTACTCAAAATGTAGCTAGATAGTTAGCTTGGTAGCTACTGTACTCAAAATGTAGCTAGATAGTTAGCTAGGTAGCTACTGTACTCAAAATGTAGCTAGGTAGCTAGCTAGCTAGGTAGCTACTGTACTCAAAATGTAGCTAGATAGTTAGCTAGCTAGGTAGCTACTGTACTCAACATGTAGCTAGATAGTTAGGTAGCTACTGTACTCAAAATGTAGCTAGATAGTTAGCTAGCTATCTGTCTAGCTAAATAAACAACAGCTGGAAGGCCTAGCTGGCTACTAACTTATATAGATGATCAATATGAGGCTTTTCTTGTAGGGAGCCAAGGAAGCCAACTCTGGCCTGTATCAGTGATGGACAATAGCTAGAATGTGGACCAATAATAGTGTAACGACCCAGGGTTTATAAGCGCGGATATCGACTCTGCCGCACCAGCCACAGTCGATAGCGCGCCGGACTTCGGGCTAGAAGATCGAGGGTTCGAGACCTGCTCCCTGCCCGTTTCATTACAATACTAATAACATCACACCAATACAATAGGCCAACTTCTTTCAAAATGTTGTGATGAATCGGTGCTCTTGTAATAAGGCCCGTCATAACTCATATTCTGTACCAAATACATTGTCGACCAATAAACCCCTTACAATGTATACGTGCCATGTACTTCTAGGACAAACGTAGCTTTGTATTCTTCCCACAACAACAACAGCGTTTCCTGTAGCAGAATGGGTATGTACTATAATATGGATTAGAGCCAACAGAGCAGAGAGTGGTGGCTTGTTAGATCACAGACATGGTTCTAATTTCATTGGTGTTAGAACACAGACATGGTTCTAATCTCATTGGTGTTAGAACACAGACATGGTTCTAATTTCCGTTCTGTTACATCACAGACATGGTTCTAATTTCAGTGGTTTTAGAACACAGGCAGGGTTCTAATTTCAGTGGTGTTAGAACACAGACAGGGTTCTAATTTCAGTGGTGTTAGAACACAGGCAAGGTTCTAAATTCAGGTATTCATATGAGGACCCTCCTAATGGTAATGCCCCCCCCCCCCCCCCCCACCCCACCCCACTCCACCCCCTCTAAAAGCCTGAGACAATAGGAACTCTCAGTAATCAATGCGTGATAGAACCCTAAGCACAGGAATAGACTATAGTGAACATGTGGGCTTTCTGTACATTGTAATCGTTTATTTTATATTCTATTGTTTGCTCAGCTTGTAAATTGCACATGGTTGTGTAAACATCAGAACAGGCATTGAATGATAAACGGAACAAAACACGGACCCCATTTTTTTTTTTTTTTACAATTTAATCCTCATCCTCACTTTATATCAGTATTATACCATTGCTGCTGGCTCAGCCTGTCCACGGTCTGCATCACACACCCCAGGAGTCCTCAGTCCTGTTAGACACCTGAAACACAGAGGTAGGTTGGTGAAATGGTCATGGACATTTTGCTAGTCTCAGTTTAGCCCAGAGAACTGAGGATCTGGCAGGGATTCTCTCTCCATCTCTGTATAGAAGACAGTTCCAACTCACCCTGTGTACATCAATGAATGGGTCAAACCACACATGATTGTCCAGCCTTGTAGTCCTGACATCCTCTAATTCAGCTAGATGGTGTTGACCTATCATGAATGGACGAAACTGGGGTCGATTTGCATGTTTTGGAGAGAGAGCGAGAGAGAGAGCAAGAGCAAGAGAGCGAGAGAGAGATAATCATTTTCTCAGTTTTCTAAGCTTGTGTGAGTTATGATATTTCTTTTTACACTGGTATAGATAGGTCCTACCTTTACACTAGGCTACTTATATTATTGTGTAGGCCTACACAGCATTTGTTTTCTGAACAAACCTCAGAGGTATTATGGGTAGTGTAGTCCCACCTGTCTCTTTGCCTCCATCTTAGTGTACTGCAGCAGTAGATATTTATTGGTAGGGTCGTCGTTGTCTGTTGACTCCTGACACACGTTGACACAAGAGGTGGAGTTTTGTGATTAGTTAGTGAATAGACACCTCGTCTGTCTGCTATGGATCTATGTATAGTATCATGTCTATTAACTTGACCACAGACATACGGTGACATTCAAACGCATTCTCCACGGAGAGGAAGACGTCTGTCCGACCCGTATTCCACTTCTGTGGCTAGTCATAGCAGCCGGGTGCCAAACTGGGTCGGCGAAGGGAAAATTGTATAAATGGGGAACTACGATATTGCTTCTCACATTTGGTTCCTCTTGGATAGGACAGACAGTTACTCTGCTAGACACAGAAGTTTCAAAAGTGAGGAAGGGATTCATTTCACTAACTACAGACGTTTACACACTGACTTACAATATCTCTACTTGAAAGCAAGCTAGATAATTATATAACATTTAATAATGTTTTCTCTTTACAACTTTACCTATGTAGGTTTTGATGTTACTTTGCAGCATTTTGGCCAGCAAGCACATCAAATCAAATTTCAAAGCACATTCCGTTTAACTGCTAGGTTTATTTATTAATTTAACCTTTATTTAACTATTTATTACTGTATAGACATCTTACAGTTTGGGAGACAGCTTCACGTTTGGTAATGAAAGGTGCTGCAGTAACGTTAGTACTGGTAAAAATAAGTGAATTACTTCACTGTACAGTTAGCTAGCTACTGCTAGAAGCTAGCTTGCTACAATTGCTCGCTACAAGCTAGCTTGCTACAATTGTTCGCTACAAGCTAGCCTGCTACAATTGCTCGCTACAAGCTAGCTTGCTACAATTGCTCGCTACAAGCTAGCTTGCTACAATTGCTCGCTACAAGCTAGCTTGCTACAATTGCCCGCTACAAGCTAGCTTGCTACAATTGCCCGCTACAAGCTACAATTGCTTGCTACAAGCTAGCTTACTACAATAGCTTGCTACAAGCTACAATTGCTTGCTACAAGCTAGCTTACTACAATAGCTTGCTACAAGCTACAATTGCTTGCTACAAGCTAGCTTACTACAATAGCTTGCTACAAGCTACAATTGCTTGCTACAAGCTGGCTTGCTACAATTGCTTGCTACAAGCTAGCTTGCTACAATTGCTTGCTACTGTAGTGCCGCCGTGCTAACCATGTCTCCAGAAATGACGAGGTGTGCCAGCTGTGTGGACATTTCACCTATCCGCTTCGTCCACTTTTGACATTACGGGAAAGTGGGGTGTGTTGAGCCACCCTTGTTTCTAGAAAAACCCCAAATTAATAAAAACCCAAATTTATAAATTTGACAAAATATTTAGGAAGAGGTTATCATTTCATGGAGTCTGTAAAGAAAGAAAAGACATTTAAAAAGTGGTAAATATGTTAGGTCCCCAAAAAGTCTAATGAATTGATTGTGTTAGAGGTTTCATGATGCTTGTATCTTTAACCAAAGTAGATACTTTAAAATTGTTCTATACATCAGTTGGGGTCTCTATAATCTTCAATATGAGGTTCTTAAAACCTAGAATGATAGAACATTCTTCGTAGCTGTGTGGGTTGATATAGTCTAAATGTTTGCCTTGGGGTAAGGTGAGCCAATGGTTGAGCCAAATGCAAGTTGAGCAAATTCAAGGTGTTTTCTTCCCAGGCATTAACGCAGGGATATGAGGTAAGAAAAGGGCCTATGTTAAAATTGTTTTTTAAAAAGTACAAAGTGTTTGTTAGGTGTTAAGCCTGTGTTAAAATATGATTAAAAGACAAAAGGAATTGTGACTGTATTGTGTTTGGGATATAAAGATAGACGTGGTTCAATGTAATGTACATAAAGTCACTTTAATAATATTTACATAAAGTTTTACCCACTTCATATGTATATACTGTATTGTAGTCATGGCTCATCTTATATAACGACTGCTATACAAATATGTTCTATTTACATACTGTCTATACACACCATTTACAGTTTTATATAGAGCCAATAGCCATAGCTGAATGGAACTCTTTACCAATCAGTATTTCTCAGGCAAAGAGTAAATCCACTTTCAAGAAAAAAATTAAATAACATCTAAAGTGATAGACCATATGACTGGACAGGAAATACCCAAAGAGACACCCCTCTCCCCCTACCCAAAGAGACACCCCTCTCCCCCCTACCCAAAGAGACACCTCTCTCCACCCTACCCAAAGAGACACCCCTCTCCCCCCTACCCAAAGAGACACCCCTCTCCCCCCTACCCAAAGAGACACCTCCCCCCCTACCCAAAGAGACACACCTCCCCCCTACCCAAAGAGACACACCTCCCCCCCTACCCAAAGAGACACATCTCTCCCCCGTACCCAAAGAGACACACCTCTCCCCCTACCCAAAGATACACACCTACCCAAAGAGACACCCCTCTCCCCCCTACCCAGACAGACACCCCTCTCCCCCTACCCTAAGAGACACACCTCTCCCCCCTACCCAAAGAGACACACCTCTCCCCCTACCCAAAGAGACACACCTCTCCCCCTACCCAAAGAGACACACGTCTCCCCCTACCCAAAGAGACACACCTACCCAAAGAGACACCCCTCTCCCCCCTACCCAAAGAGACACCCCTCTCCGCCTACCCATTAAGACACATCTCTCCCCCTACCCAAAGATACACACCTACCCAAAGAGACACCCCTCTCCCCCCTACCCAGACAGACACCCCTCTCCCCCTACCCTAAGAGACACACCTCTACCCCCTACCCAAAGAGACACACCTCTCCCCCTACCCAAAGAGACACCTCTCTCCCCCTACCCAAAGAGACACCTCTCTCCCCCCTACCCAAAGAGACACCCCTCTCCCCCCTACCCAAAGAGACACCCCTCTCCGCCTACCCATTAAGACACATCTCTCCCCCTACCCAAAGATACACACCTACCCAAAGAGACACCCCTCTCCCCCCTACCCAGACAGACACCCCTCTCCCCCTACCCTAAGAGACACACCTCTACCCCCTACCCAGACAGACACCCCTCTCCCCCTACCCTAAGAGACACACCTCTACCCCCTACCCAAAGAGACACACCTCTCCCCCTACCCAAAGAGACACCTCTCTCCCCCCTACCCAAAGCTGTATAGAAAATAGAGCTAGATGGTATCCATGCTCTTGTTCAGCCACAACTCTGAGAAACATTGGATATTCTCTAACGGAGTTGGTCCAGTTTGTTCTCCAGTGACCGTACGTTCACGAAAAGAACGGAGTGTAAGGGCAGTTTATTTGCACGCCAACATAGTTTCATCAGTATGCCCTCCCATCTGCCCCTTTTGTGAACATGACTTCCTTTTCCCGAGGCCCCGGGGATTAGGGCCTAGTCCGGAGTAAGCAGAACATCTACAGCAGCTGAAGTTGTCATCCAAATCGAGGTTAGTGATCGCAGTTCTGATTTACAGAAGCTGTTTTAGGTCGTAGGAAATGATGGCGGAGACATTATGTACCAAAAAAAAGTAAGATCAGATAAAAAAAAATTAAGTAGAAGAATTGGTCGGGAGCCCGTAAAACGTCCGCTATCCACCGCCTGCGCCATCTTAATCGAGTAACTAGCGTCACTAGCTAGCTGTGTTAGCCTTGCCAGGCTGCTAACACATATTGGCTACCATGGCTACCTGGCTAAGTGAACGCTCAATTTATAGCGAGAAGAGATAGCAAACTACTGTAGCTAGCTAGCTCTTTACTCACCGTTTCACCAAAGATTTTTTTAGAAATTCTGTGGGTTCACCGTCAGCCCATCCAACAAAGCTCCTGGTCGAGGTGTACTGCAGACAGCAGAAAGCCCGTAGCAACAAGTACTAAACAGGAAGTAAGTATCCCACATGTAAGCTAGGTGGTTCCAAATGAACTAAAACCAGCCCTAGTTAGATACATCGTTGTTATAACTTTGCATGTCAGTTTATTGGGAGTGACACAGCATTGACACGGATTTCCACAAGTTTCCCACTTCAGGGTTCCCCACTTCAAGAACAAATATATCATACTTAAAATAATGAGTTATTGAGTTACATCGTTGTACAACATCATGGGTAAGCTCTGGCCATCGTCTTTTCAGCTCAAAACAGAGGATTTCCGCTGTTGTGGGTCTTTAACTCATCTGACCTTCTATCTCTCTCGCTCTCACTCTCAATCGCTCTCGTGATCTCTCTCTCTCTCTCTGTGTCTCTGTGTCTCTGTGTCTCTCTCTCTCTGTGTCTCTGTGTCTCTGTGTCTCTGTGTCTCTCTCTCTCTCTCTCTCTCTCTCTCTCTCTCTCTCTCTCTCTCTCTCTCTCTCTCTCTCTCTCTCTCTCTCTCGTGTCACTGCATGTGAGAGACGCCCTCCCTCCCTCATTCAGAACAAAAGAAGAGAAAGAAATTGTCTAAACAAATGCTATTGGTCGGATCCATCTGCACATGAAGCGCGGCGCTTTGTGGGGTTTATCTGTGTGCTTCCTGCTAATGTGTGACAGAGAGGAAGAGGCGAACCTGACGCTACTTTGGTAAATTTGCGAGGCATGACATCGGAGATACAGATTAGCCAGATATTCTTTCTGCCTGACCCCTCCTCTCACCCCCCCCCCCCCCCCTCCCTCTCGCCCCCCCATGAGAGATGCTCATGTCTGCGCCCTAACAGTGGGAGTCGTGGTCCCAAAGGCGTGAAGGCAGGCGCCAAGCTTAAATCCAAAATAACCCCATTAGAAACCCATTGTGCTTTTTTTTTGGGGCAGATTTTGCAGAGAGTGAAACCTCTAGTTTTGCCTCTTTCGCTAATGATGCGAGTGTTTGTTCAGTCTTCGGCCTGTTGTGTTTAGAGTATCCTAGCCTTTTCAGTGATGATAGGCCCTGCTGCTTTACTGAAGTTGCGAGACATTGCAAGCTAAGACATTTTTAGATAGAGCTTTTGATTGTCAATAGATAAGTTTAGTGCACAGCTCTGGCTCTGTTCGCCTGGTGCCAGCCTGGCTCTGTTTGTCTGGTGCCAGCTCTGGCTCTGTTCGCCTGGTGCCAGCCTTGGCTCTGTTCGCCTGGTGCCAGCTCTGGCTCTGTTCGCCTGGTGCCAGCTCTGGCTCTGTTTGCCTGGTGCCAGCTCTGGCTTTGTTTGCCTGGTGCCAGCTCTGATACTGTTTGTCTGGTGCCAGCTCTGGCTCTGTTTGTCTGGTGCCAGCTCTGGCTCTGTTTGCCTGGTGCCAGCTCTGGCTCTGTTCGCCTGGTGCCAGCTCTGGCTCTGTTCGCCTGGTGCCAGCTCTGGCTCTGTTTGCCTGGTGCCAGCTCTGATACTGTTTGTCTGGTGCCAGCTCTGGCTCTGTTTGTCTGGTTCCAGCTCTGATACTGTTTGTCTGGTGCCAACTCTGGCTCTGTTTGCCTGGTGCCAGCTCTGATACTGTGCTCCTCCCCTCTCGCTCCGTCCCTAACTAGCTCGCTATGAAAAATGCAAGTGTTTGTGTTCTCGGATGTATGTCAACTAATCAGTCTCCTCCATTCCAAAAAATACTGAATCTTAGGAGTCGATTCCTAGTGGAATCGAATCTTGACACTCAGAAATGGGAGTCGATACCGGGAGTCGATGTGCTACGAGTCGATTCTTAGTGGAATCGAATCTTGACACTCAGAAATGGGAGTCGACACCGGGAGTCGATGTGCTAGGAGTCGAGGAATCAATTATTTTGGAGTCGACTCTTCACCACCGCGTCATCGTCGTTAACTTTGGAGGTAGAGTAATGGTAGTACAGGTGCGATGCTTAACCGTCTGAAAGGGACGCACCATGAGGTCCTTGCTGGCAGCAGTGCAGCTGCATTTTGAATTCAAAACGTTACTTATCGTTTGAACAGAAAATAAAAATAAAAATTTATATTTGTCACATCCATACTTGCGACCAGGGCCCATCGGGCTCCATAGGGCTCAGGGCTCATAGGGCTCAGGGCCCATAGGGCTCAGGGTCCATAGGGCTCAGGGTCCGTAGGGCCCATAGGGCTCAGGGTCCATAGGGCTCAGGGTCCATAGGGCTCAGGGTCCATAGGGCTCAGGGCTCAGGGTCCATAGGGCTCAGGGTCAATAGGGCTCAGGGCCCATAGGGCTCAGGGTCCATAGGGCTCAGGGCCCATAGGGCTCAGAGCTCAGGGTCCGTAGGGCTCAGGGTCCGTAGGGCTCAGGGTCCGTAGGGCTCAGGGTCCATAGGGCTCAGGGTCCATAGGGCTCAGGGTCCATAGGGCTCAGGGCCCATAGTGCTCAGGGTCCGTAGGGCTCAGGGCCCATAGGGCTCAGGGCTCAGGGTCCATAGGGCTCAGGGCAGGGTCCATAGGGCTCAGGGTCCATAGGGCTCAGGGCCCATAGGGCTCAGAGTCCATAGGGCTGAGGGTCCGTAGGGCTCAGGGTCCATAGGGCTCAGGGTCCGTAGGGCTCAGGGTCCATAGGGCTCAGGGTCCATAGGGCTCAGGGTCCATAGGGCTCAGGGCCCATAGGGCTCAGGGTCCATAGGGCTCAGGGCTCAGGGTCCATAGGGCTCAGGGTCCATAGGGCTCAGGGCCCATAGGGCTCAGGGCCCATAGGGCTCAGGGCTCAGGGTCCATAGGGCTCAGGGTCCATAGGGCTCAGGGCCCATAGGGTTCAGGGTCCATAGGGCTCAGGGTCCATAGGGCTCAGGGCTCATAGAGCTCAGGGCCCATAGGGCTCAGGGTCCATAGGGCTCAGGGTCCATGGGGCTCAGGGCTCAGGGTCCATAGGGCTCAGGGTCCATAGGGCTCAGGGCTCAGGGTCCGTAGGGCTCAGGGTCCATAGGCTTCAGGGTCCATAGGGCTCAGGGTCCATAGGGCTCAGGGTCCATAGGGCCCATAGGGCTCAGGGTCCATAGGGCTCAGGGCTCAGGGTCCATAGGGCCCATAGGGCTCAGGGCCCATAGGGCTCAGGGTCCATAGGGCTCAGGGCTCAGGGTCCATAGGGCTCAGGGTCCATAGGGCTCATAGGGCTCATAGGGCTCAGGGTCCATAGGGCTCAGGGTCCATAGGGCTCAGGGTCCATAGGGCTCAGGGTC
The DNA here is from genome assembly GCF_029448725.1 of Salvelinus fontinalis. NCBI lineage: Eukaryota > Metazoa > Chordata > Actinopteri > Salmoniformes > Salmonidae > Salvelinus > Salvelinus fontinalis. The sequence continues at coordinate 5,037,435 of NC_074671.1, forward strand.
CATAGGGCTCATAGGGCTCAGGGTCCATAGGGCTCAGGGCCCATAGGGCTCAGAGTCCATAGGGCTCAGGGCCCATAGGGCTCAGGGTTCAGGCTCCGTAGGGCTCAGGGTCCATAGGGCTCAGGGCCCATAGGGCTCAGGGCTCAGGGTCCATAGGGCTCAGGGCCCATAGGGCTCAGGGTCCATAGGGCTCAGGGTCCATAGGGCTCAGGGTCCGTAGGGCTCAGGGTCCATAGGGCTCAGGGTCCATAGGGCTCAGGGTCTATAGGGCTCAGGGTCCGTAGGGCTCAGGGTCCATAGGTCTCAGGGCCCGTAGGGCTCAGGGTCCGTAGGGCTCAGGGTCCATAGGGCTCAGAGTCCATAGGGCTCAGGGCCCATAGGGCTCAGGGTTCAGGCTCCGTAGGGCTCAGGGTCCATAGGGCTCAGGGCCCATAGGGCTCAGGGCTCAGGGTCCATAGGGCTCAGGGTCCATAGGGCTCAGGGTCCATAGGGCTCAGGGTCCATAGGGCTCAGGGTCCGTAGGGCTCAGGGTCCATAGGGCTCAGGGTCCGTAGGGCTGTGGATGTTTATTAAGGCTCTTGGATTCAGAGGGTTTAAAAGCAGAAGACACAATTTGATTGAATGCCTTCAGTTGTACAGCTGACGAGGTATCATGAATTTATGGAACCTTTATTTAACTAGGCAAGTCAGTTAAGAACAAATTGTTGTTTTACATAACGCACAGCCACTTTTCCCTGTTATCTATCCAATACTAGTTGAATATATAACACACAGAGCCACTTTTCCCTGTTATCTGTCCAATACTAGTTGAATATATAACACACAGAGCCACTTTTCCCTGTTATCTGTCCAATACTAGTTGAATATATAACACACAGAGCCTCTTTCCCTCTTATCTGTCCAATACTAGTAGAATATATAACACACAGAGCCTCTTTCCCTCTTATCTGTCCAATACTAGTTGAATATATAACACACACAGCCACTTTTCCCTGTTATCTGTCCAATACTAGTTGAATATATAACACACAGAGCCACTTTTCCCTGTTATCTGTCCAATACTAGTTGAATATATAACACACAGAGCCACTTTTCCCTGTTATCTGTCCAATACTAGTTGAATATATAACACACAGAGCCACTTTTCCCTGTTATCTGTCCAATACTAGTTGAATATATAACACACAGAGCCTCTTTCCCTGTTATCTGTCCAATACTAGTTGAATATATAACACACAGAGCCTCTTTCCCTCTTATCTGTCCAATACTAGTAGAATATATAACACACAGAGCCTCTTTCCCTCTTATCTGTCCAATACTAGTTGAAATATAACACACACAGCCACTTTTCCCTGTTATCTGTCCAATACTAGTTGAATATATAACACACAGAGCCTCTTTCCCTGTTATCTGTTCAATACAAGTTGAATATATAACACACAGAGCCTCTTTCCCTGTTATCTGTCCAATACTAGTTGAATACATAACACACAGTGCCTCTTTCCCTGTTATCTGTTCAATACTAGTTGAATATATAACACACAGAGCCTCTTTCCCTCTTATCTGTCCAATACTAGTTGAATAGATAACACACAGAGCCTCTTTCCCTCTTATCTGTCCAATACTAGTTGAATAGATAACACAGCAATGTGACCATGGGGGATTATTCCACAGTGTGTGTCTCTATGAAACAAACAGAGAAAAGCTGAAGTGTGTTAACCTTTTTTGTGTTTCCGTAGCATGTGAGAACAGGAAGTGTCTGTTGTGCCTTAGGGTCATGCCCTCGTTATCGACAGAGCGAAATAGGGCTCTTATTGATCCGTATTTCAATGTCAAACCCACCGCTGGCTTCGCCAAAGACCTCTATTTTCATGTCATCCAACAAATGTAAACGCCTGGATTTTTTGCTAGAAAAACGGCGTCGGCACTTGGATTGGACCCGGTGCTTTGGTCAGATGACGTGACAATTGAGCTCTTTGGCCACGTACACCGGTGGCTGGTTTGGTGCCAAAATAAGGATGCTTAAGCAGAAAATAACCTCATACCTACTGTCAAATATTGATGTTATGGTGCTATTTGTGACTAACCCCCTCGATTCGGTCTCATGTAGCCAAATTTGAAATTGTGTTTTTTTACATTGAATAAAAGTAGAGACTCTAGAAAATGTTATATCGTACACTACAGTTGAGGAACAATGGGAAAGTTATTCCGCTTTGAAAGTTGATCAACTTGTAACCCCACTTTTGAGAAAATTGCCCTGTTTTGGTAAACCTACTAGAGCGCTCTTGTTTGTCTACACCCATTCAGTATTGTTCACAGCCTCTTAATCTTTAGCCCCACCCATCTCATTAAGGATTCACATGTGAGGCCATGTGCTAAACAGAGGGAGTAGTGTAGTAAACAACCAAGTATTAAGACTAAAAGTGGTGAAAGTAATAGCCTACAACAAGGGAAAAACTCCAGATAAAAATGTACTTTGTCTAGTCCTTGGCCATGTTGTTTTTCACATTACCGTCTCTGGTAAACACACACTATATCAAATAAAAATCTAAGTGTATTTGTCACATGCAGAGGATACAGAAGGTGTAAACGGTACAGTGAAATAGTTACTTGAATATGTAAATAGTAGCAATATCAAAAATAGAAAGTGTCCAGATGAAATGTTGTATAAATATTTTATAATTATTAGATCATGCTTACCCAGACACACTTGTCTAAATTGATGTTGTCATGTGAAATAAATGCTTTAACCACCTCAGCCACATCTAGCTAAGTGGACGGGTCACTATTGTCTAGACATGTACACATGTTCATGAAATACAATCAATGGCTGAAATCACCCCAAGACACACTTGGCTAAATTTATGGGTCATGTAATCATCTGGCGAATCGTAAAATGTTGTTTAGACATGTAGATAGCTAGCTATACAATGAACCATAATCCCAACACATAGCTACAGTGCAAATGGATTGTCATAGCTAGCCACCATGCATGAAATGCTGTAGTATGAATCTGGAAGGTAGTTAACGCTAACCAACTAGGGTTTAATGTTACCTAACTAGCTAACATTAGGCTATAACTAGCAATGCAAATGGATTTCTGAGATACAAATAACATTGCTACACAGATCATACACGTAAACGTTGGCTAGCGAGCCAGCAAGCTAACGCTCGCTAGCTAGCTAAGAGTATGCTTTAACTTGCAATGAATACGACTTCCTGACTAAATTTGAAATGTATAATATCTGACAATGTAGCTAGACTCTTACCCATAACCATGGATGAATGCTTCGCGGCAGCGTGTCTTTTCCGTTTGGTTTGTAGCTAGCTACAGCTTGTTACCCACATTATGTCAACTTTTTCCCACTGATCTTTTGTCAATAGTGCCTGCTAAATTCAGGGTAGCAATATTGTTAAGAGCAGTAGCAACACATTTTCAGTTCTCAAAGGCTTAAATAAAAAGTTAAATTAAAAATTAAAAAATATTTAATATTTACAGATTGTATACATGTTCAGAAGTTCAGATGTTCCGGAAGTCATTTTTTACAAAAAAAATGCATTTTGATAAAATCCCAAAAACAGTCAAATGCCAAATATATGTATATAAATAAAATTTAAATAAATAAATATACATTTTGCAATGGTATTCTCAGTCTCCGGACTTGAACCCCATTGAAAACCTGTGGTTTTGAATTGAAGAGGGCAGTCCATAAATTCAGGTGAAGGATATCAAAGATCAGGAAAGGTTCTGTATGGAGGAATGGTCTCAGATCCCTCCCAATGTGTTCTCCAATCTCATATATATTTTTTTTAAAGGCTCAGTGCAGTTAAACTCACAAGGTGAGGTATTAAAAGGTATTGAAAACAGAGGTATAATTTGGACTTGTATTAGTATAAAATAATATAATTTCCCCCTAAATATATTTGCATTATTTATTTTACATTCTCTTTTGGCTCACTGTTATCAAGGGTGCCAATACATTTCGACCTGACTGTATCTATCTACAGCATTAAAGTTACAGTAGCCTATGTTGGGTTGGGTCTGCTGCTGTAAATGCATGCCTTGCCTCTGACGTCTAGACAGGAGCAGTGGATAGCAGATATATGTACTCTTTTCTGTTCTATTCTACTAATCTCGGTTATAGACAGTAGCAGTGGATAACAGATACCTGTGCTATGTTCTGTTCTATTCTCCTAATCTAGGTTCTAGACAGGAGCAGTGGATAGCAGATAGCTGTGCTATGTTCTGTTCTATTCTCCTAACCTGGGTTCTAGACAGGAGCAGTGGATAGCAGATAGCTGTGCTATGTTCTGTTCTATTATCCTCATCTGGGTTCTAGACAGGAGCAGTGGATAGCAGATAGCTGTGCTATGTTCTGTTCTATTCTCCTAATCTCGGTTCTAGACAGGAGCAGCAGATCGCAGATAGCTGTGCTCTGTTCTGTTCTCCCAATCTGGGTCACAGATCACATGATCTGGAACTCTGGGATAGATTTATAATCTCTCATGTCATCGTTGGCCGGTAGAGAGCTTCTCTTTATTAATGGGATATTTGTGTATGGGGGAAGGGTGTGTGTGTGTGTGTGTGTTTTATCTTCTCTCTACCATACACAGATTAATGGCTAATGTGTGCTACTTGAAAAGCAAGCCCTGTTACTGCAGCCAACGTAAAATAGAACATTCATTGTGTACATGTACTGTACACATGTTGGTTACATATTACATGGGACATTATACATGTAAGAGTGTGTTAATTGCATAAACATGAGTTGTGTCTCTGTCTGTCTCCCCTACAGGTCCTGATTATATCAAGCAGGCGTTCATGGATCCAGTGGAGATCCCCAAGGATCCTCCTGAAGAGAAGGAGAAAGACAGCCCTACCAGCCCTGCCAAGACCCCCGGGCCCACCCCTCCCCCATCGCCCCACAGCAAGAAGAGACAGCACAGCAACAGCGTCTCCACCTCCGCCTCCCGCAAGACCAGCAAGGAGGAATCATCACACAGCCGCAAGGTCAGCAAAGAGGAGAAGCCGGGCCTTAAGAGCAGCAAGGACGAATCATCACACAGCCGCAAGGTCAGCAAAGAGGAGAAGCCAGTCCGTAAGAGCAGCAAGGAAGAGCGGACGAGCAGGAAGTTGAGTAAAGAGGAGAGGGTGTCCATCGCTGCCGAGCCACCCACAGCCGCTGCTCCCTCTTCCCATGTAATACACCAGGATGCTTCAGCCAAATCCCCCAAGACCCCAGAGCCCGGCCCCACCAACGTACCACCTCCCCAGGCTGCTGCTCCGCAGACGGTGGCGGGTCCTGGTAACGGAATGGGACAGCTCCACTCCCAGTATCATAGCTACTACGTCAAAGCCCCCTCCAGGGGACCCTTGCCCCCGGAACCTGAGCCTGAGGAGGACGAGGAGCCCAGTCAACTGACCCTGGCACGGATGGCCCCGCCACCCCCCAAGTCGTTCCGGAATTTCAATCTCAAGCCGACGCCCACAGGTGAGCAGAGCAAACTCAGGAAGCAGGATTCGCTGAAACCAAAGAGCCTGGCAGAGACCAAGAAGGCCAGTATGGAGATGGCTGACGGGCGGGGCGAGGAGAATGTAAGTAGAAGTGCTGATCCTAGGATCAGTTTTACCTTTTAATTCACAATGAGTAATACTACATGGACAGGGGGGGGGGGGGGACCTTAATACTAACTCTTCTTGGTGTTGCCTTGCAGGCTCCTAACTCTATCCTGGTTGCTATGGTGATGCTGTTGAATATCGGCCTAGCCATCATATTTGTCCACTTCCTGACATGATGGTCCTGTGTCTCAGGTAACCGTACAACTAAAAAACAGCCACACAACACGTTTGTTATGTTCCTAAAGAGCAGGCCTGATGTTGACCTCCTGTGTGTGTTATTTTATCCAATCAATTCATCACTAATCGATTTTAACCCCACCTGAACTGTGTTTGACCCCTCAGTGATGCCGTGGCAACTGGTGCAGTTGCGTCTCCAGCCTTTTAAAAATCAAAATGGTGTCAGTCAGACTCGGAAGCGGCCACAGGAGCATGGACATCAGCTTTGTGACACGGGAGAGAAACATGAGAGGCAGGAGAGAAGGACCCGCAGGCTGTCCTGGGCCGTCCACAGACCTGCCTGATCATAATACTCTCCTCTGGGTTCTGTTAAAGAACAACGTGATATGTCTGAGGGAGAAAAAACAGTACAACAGAAAAAGTCAACACAAACATACGAACACACACACACGAACACAAACATACGAACACACACACACGAACACAAACATACGAACACACACACACGAACACACACACACACACGAACATACACACACGAACACACACACACGAACATACACACACGAACATACACACACGAACACACACACACACGAACACACACACACGAACACACACACACGAACACACACACACGAACACACACACACGAACAAACACACACGAACAGACACACACGAACACACACACACACGAACACACACACACGAACACACACACACGAACACACACACACGAACACACACACACACGAACACACACACACGAACACACACACACGAACACACACACACGAACACACACACACGAACATACACACACGAACACACACACACGAACAAACACACACGAACAGACACACACGAACACACACACACACGAACACACACACACGAACACACACACATGAACACACACACACGAACACACACACGAACACACACACACGAACACACACACAGGAAAATATGAAGTCATTGAAATACACATGTCTGCTGACCCAAGCAGTGAGCTCTCTGCTCGTGCAAGGCCACTCCTTCTGTTCTTTTAAATCAAATCAAAATTGTATTGGTCACATACACATATTAGCAGATGTTATTGCTGGTGTAGCGAAATGCTTGTCCTGTCCTTCTGTCCTATCCTGGCAGGAACACAGAGGGACTGACTGACTGACTAACTTTAACCGGGCCAATGTGGAGATGCACTTATAGATGACAGGAGCTAACAGCTGCCTTACTATTTTACCCTCTGACGTCTTCATGGGGAGATGTCAGCACGGCAAGGCCAGAGGACTGAGAGAGGTGCGCGTTCCAACGTTCCCACATTCTGAGTTCTGAGGTTCCAGTGTTCTGAGGTCCCATTGTTCTGAGGTCCCAGTGTTCTGAGGTCCCAGTGTTCTGGGGTCCCAGTGTTCTGAGGTCCCAGTGTTCTGAGGTTCCAGTTTTCTGAGGTCCCATTGTTCTGAGGTCCCATTGTTCTGAGGTTCCAGTGTTCTGAGGTCCCATTGTTCTGAGGTCCCAGTGTTCTGAGGTCCCAGTGTTCTGAGGTCCCAGTGTTCTGAGGTCCCAGTGTTCTGAGGTCCCAGTGTTCTGAGGTTCCAGTGTTCTGAGGTCCCATTGTTCTGAGGTCCCAGTGTTCTGAGGTCCCAGTGCTCTGAGGTCCCAGTGTTCTGAGGTCCCAGTGTTCTGAGGTCCCAGTGTTCTGAGGTCCCAGTGGTCTGGGGTCCCAGTGTTCTGAGGTCCCAGTGGTCTGGGGTCCCAGTGTTCTGAGGCCCCAGTGTTCTGAGGTCCCATTGTTCTGGGGTCCCAGTGTTCTGGGGTCCCAGTGTTCTGAGGTCCCAGTGTTCTGAGGTCCCATTGTTCTGGGGTCCCAGTGTTCTGGGATCCCAGTGTTCTGGGGTCACAGTGTTCTGGGGTCCCAGTGTTCTGAGGTCCCAGTGTTCTGAGGTCCCTGTGTTCTGAGGTCCCAGTGTTCTGAGGTTCCAGTGTTCTGGGGTCCCAGTGTTCTGGGATCCCAGTGTTCTGGGGTCACAGTGTTCTGGGGTCCCAGTGTTCTGAGGTCCCAGTGTTCTGAGGTCCCTGTGTTCTGAGGTCCCAGTGTTCTGAGGTTCCAGTGTTCTGAGGTTCTAACCATCCCTTGCTGCAGGAAAGCGGATGCATCGAACGTTAGCTGTCAGTGCTAGCGCGGTCACACGCCAGTCTTACTCTGTTAACGAATAACCATTCATCACAGCTTCCTTTAGCTCCTCCCACCTTCACCCAGGAGACCTTTCTTTGACACTCCCTGTGCATTTTTGTTGTTGTAGCTTTAGTTTTTTGTTTCTTTATGTTGGTTACCTGCAGTTATAGACTAGTTAAAAGGAAGGCAAACTAATACGGAGAGACCTTTTTATTTTTGGACTAATCATAACGATTTTATTTCATCATAATGAGAGAATTCTGTCCTAATTTTATTAAATGTGCAATATGATTTATTTTTTTTAAAGAAAGAATATATATTTTGCCAACAAAAGGTCTAGTCTATTGAGCATTTTAACTGTTTTAAAATCTTGTTTATTTTATTGTATCATACAACAGGAAAGACAAGCCTAATTTGACTAGATGGGGGGGCAAGCAGATTGACAGTAGGATTTGAGGAAAGAAGCCACACTGTGTAGCAAGCCTAAGCTAGCTCTGTGTGACTGAAAGATGAAAAGTCTTATAAATTATGTCATTTATTGAATCAAAGGATTACATTATTATTATTATTATTATTATTATTATTATTATTATTATTACACAATTGTGCATGGGATTTCGTTGACAAGTTACTTTAATTATCTTTGCTTCTGATGTTAAAACCACTAAGCTGTGAAGAGGAGGGAAAATCAGTTGGTTTAGTCAAATTAAAAAACACCTATTGTTAGTCCCGAGGGCCTAATCTCTGCTTGCATGTCTTGTGAGACTGGAAAGTAAACGTCCTTGAATTGATTCTCAAAAACAAGAATTGATTCCAGAATTGATTGTATTGATTCTCAGAAGAAACTTGGTATTGAGTGTATTCAGGTTGAATTGAAGGGGGGGATAATATGTGGTACCCGTGGTTATGTGGTTAGGAGTGATGCCTTTGAAAAGTCTTGAACACTTCGACCTTTACCTTTACCTCAGAAGAAGAAGATAAGGAGAGGGTGGATGGAGGGGGGGGGGGGGGGTGGAATAGACGGTCGGTAAGAGATGAAGTCTGTGTCTTAATTGTTTTGTGTAGGAAGTGACCGGACTGTTGCAATCAAAGGGAGGTGAGTTATAAATGTGCCCCTTACATTTTAACCAGTAGTAGTCTTTGTTGCAGGTAAAGCATGATTTTTTTTTTTTTTTTTTTTAAATATATAAACAAATGGAGTACGTATATATTTAACAGTTTCTGTTATCCACTTCAAATAATTGTTATTTATGTGTTCATCATATGATTGATAAATACACTGAGTGTACAAAACATTAAGAACACCTTGTAATATTGAGTTGCACCCCATTTTGTCCTCAGAACAGACTCATTTCGTCGGGGCATGGACTCTACAAGGTGTCGAAAGTATTCCTCATGGATGCTGGCCCATGTTGACTCCACAGGGATGCTGACCCATGTTGACTACAATGCTTCCCACAGTTGTGTCATGTTGGCTGGATGTCCTTTGGGTGGTGGACCATTCTTGATACACACAGGAAACTGTTGAGCATGAAAAACCCAGCAGCGTTGCAGTTCTTGACACTAAAACCGGTGCACCGGGCATGTACTACCATACTCCGTTCAAAGGCACTTAAAACGTTTGTCTTGCCCCATTCACCCTCTGAATGGCACACATACACAATCCATGTCTCAATTGTCTCAAGGCTTAAAATTCCTTCTTCAACTCGTCTCCTCTCCTTCATCTGATTGAAGTGGATTTAACAAGTGACATCAATAAGGGGATCATAGCTTTCACCTGAATTCACCTTATCAGTCTATGTGATGGAAAGAGAAGGTTGTTCATAATGTTTTGTACACTCAGTGTAGATATGTACTAGTTTAAAGTTGTTTGGTCCTTGTGAAAAAGGGCTTGAAAAGTGGCAAGATTGTGTTTATTGCAATTTAGTTTTTAGGATACTACTAGTTTGCATGGACTGTTGAAGAAACACAGGATAAAGCTCTGTACTTTGGGAGACTGCAGGCTTCTTCAGACATCGACTGATCTTTAGATTCTGATTGGTCCCACAGTGTTCATTCTGATTGGTCCCACAGTGTTCATTATGATTGGTCCCACAGTGTTCATTCTGAATGGTCCTACAGTGTGCATTCTGATTGGTCCTACAGTGTGCATTCTGATTGATCCTACAGTGTGCATTCTGATTGGTCCTACAGTGTGCATTCTGATTGGTCCCTACAGTGTTCATATGCAGTCCGTCACAATAGAATGACATGTATGGCAAAGAAAAAATGATGAAACATTTCTAACCATTTAAAAAACAAATATAAGAAATCTCAAGACAACTTTACATTGTGTTGAATCTGTCTCGTTCTCAAAACTGTAGGAACCACATCAATGTGCTGAAGTTTGCTACACCTACCTGATAACATAACAACCCTTATCATTGGAGATGGCCTCTTTCTTTATTTCGTCCTCTGTTTTTACAGAGCAGGGTGAGAGCTGTAATCTATGAGGGGTTAAAACAGGCAGAACATGGGATGTTTAAAAATATATATATTTAAAAAAAATACATTTTAAAAAAAAAAGCAACATTGCATGTTGGAAACCTTTATATATAGATAAGATATAGTATTTGTAAGGATTTTTACAGAGCATAATCCAGAAACTGGTATGAGTTGGTATTTTTCTAACGATTTGCACACCTGTATTTTGACAGCGGCTATAACATGTTTGTAACGGGTATTGTAATGCACATACAGTAACATTTGACAGTACTAAAATCTTTATCTGTAATTGGCTGTAATTTATGTATCATTTCAACCTGGACTCAGGGGGTAGACGTAACACAGTAAACGAAAATCCGGGACGCTCCAATTAGTATGATATATTGCGTTTGGTATGGTATGTATTCATTTGTGAATGTCCATCATCCGTTTCATATGACGTGTTACGAACTCCAATTCTTATGATGTGTTACGAATCTCAATTTGTTGTGGCTAACTTTAGCTAGTTGGCAAAGTGGTGCTAATGCTAACGTTAGCTAGGTGGCTAACGTTAGCTAGGCTAGTGGTTAGGGGTTAAGGTAAGGGTTAATGTTAGGAGTAGGAGTTAAATTAAAGGTTTAAGGTTAGGGTTAGAAGAAGGGTTAGCTAACATGCTAAGTAGTTGCAAAGTAGCTAAAAAGTAGTAAATAGATGCTGATTAGCTAAAATGCTAAAGTTGTCTGTGAATCGAAACTAGACGGTCACGTTATATGCCTACCCATCTATCCCAACCCACCACCCTCCTTTCATCTTTGCCTTAAGTAACCTTCTGTCTTATGGAACCATACCGAACGTAGCATAGCATACTAATTTGAGTTTCCCAGGTTTTCCTTTACTATGTTACGTCTACTCTATGAGACCAGCCTGATCATTTGGGGACGGGGCGGCGGGGGGGACAAGATCAGATTCTACTTGTTTTGACTGTTTTACCAAACGATGAGGAACTGTGTGAGACGTTTGATATCTCAAAGTATGGTTTCACCTCACTGATTTGTGCAGTCTTTGGAGATGTATTTCTGTGTATAACAATAAATAAGTTATGCCTTGTACACTGTCCCGTCTCTATTTGACTGCGTCTTTGTCTCATTCCGTACTCCTGTACACTATAATGTGTCTTGGATTAGACATAGGAGGCATTAGAATGTATGCTTCAAAGGAGCTCGACCCCGACCTCTAACCCATAACCCCTGACCCCTTAACTTGACCTCTGTGTCTTGAACCTTTGTGTTACTAAGCCACACCCACCACCCCTTGACCTATGCCCCCCCCCCCTCTCTTGCCCTCTGTCCTGTCCTATCTACGATGGTCCCACAAACCAGTGGCTTCGTTCCAAGTGGCACACTATTCCCTTGACACTGCACTAACATAGGGTGCTGGTCCAAAGTAGTGCGCTATAAAGGAAATAGTGTGTCGTTTGGGACGTAGCCAGTGCGTCCAGGCAGGCTGGTGCAGACATACAGGGCTGACTGACTCCAGGTTAGTTAGTTGTGTTCCCAGGGCTGATCCAGCTGGATTAGTCTCCTGTTACATCAGCTGGGTAATACAGTGGTACACCCAAATGAAAAAATATTACAGTTTATTATAGAATACGACAGTACTTACGATTGAAATCTGTAGTATACTGTAGAATACTATACTACACAGTGTAGCATTCCTCGAAATGTGTGGTACTTACTATGTCATTTTGTAGTTTACTACAGAATACTATAGTATATACTACAGAATACTATAGTATATACTACAGTAAAGTCCATAAAAACAGTGCAGTGAATACTATAGTATTTATACCATGGTATACTATAGTATTTTTCATGTGGACAGGCCTGTGAACAGTCTGCACACTACATTCCAAATATCACCCTTTTCCCTAAATAGTGCACTACTTTTGATCAGAGCACTGGTCTAAAGTAGTGCACTATGTAGGGAATAGGGTACCAACTCTGATCTAAAGTAGTGTACTATGTAGGGAATAGGGTACCAACTCTGATCTAAAGTAGTGCACTATGTAGGGAATAGGGTACCAACTCTGATCTAAAGTAGTGCACTATGTAGGGAATAGGGTACCAACTCTGATCTAAATTAGTGCACTATGTAGGGAATAGGGTACCAACTCTGATCTAAAGTAGTGTACTATGTAGGGAATAGGGTATCAACTCTGATCTAAAGTAGTGTACTATGTAGGGAATAGGGTACCAACTCTGATCTAAAGTAGTGTACTATGTAGGGAATAGGGTACCAACTCTGATCTAAAGTAGTGTACTATGTAGGGAATAGGCTATCAACTCTGATCTAAAGTAGTGCACTATGTAGGGAATAGGGTACCAACTCTGATCTAAATTAGTGCACTATGTAGGGAATAGGGTACCAACTCTGATCTAAAGTAGTGTACTATGTAGGGAATAGGGTACCAACTCTGATCTAAAGTAGTGTACTATGTAGGGAATAGGCTATCAACTCTGATCTAAAGTAGTGCAATATGTAGGGAATAGGGTACCAACTCTGATCTAAAGTAGTGTACTATGTAGGGAATAGGGTATCAACTCTGATCTAAAGTAGTATACTATGTAGGGAATAGGGTACCATTTGTGACAGAGCCTGTGTCACAAACACCAGTCTCCAGTGACACCAGCCTCCAGTGACACCAGCCTCCAGTGACACCAGCCTCCAGTGACACCAGCCTCCAGTGACACCAGTCTCCAGTGACACCAGCCACCAGCCTCCAGTGACACCAGCCTCCAGTGACACCAGCCTCCAGTGACACCAGCCTCCAGTGACACCAGCCTCCAGTGACACCAGCCTCCAGTGACACCAGCCACCAGCCTCCAGTGACACCAGCCTCCAGTGACACCAGCCTCCAGTGACACCAGTCTCCAGTGACACCAGTCTCCAGTGACACCAGCCTCCAGTGACACCAGTCTCCAGTGACACCAGCCTCCAGTGACACCAGTCTCCAGTGACACCAGCCTCCAGTGACACCAGTCTCCAGTGACACCAGCCTCCAGTGACACCAGTCTCCAGTGACACCAGCCTCCAGTGACACCAGTCTCCAGTGACACCAGTCTCCAGTGACACCAGCCTCCAGTGACACCAGCCTCCAGTGACACCAGTCTCCAGTTACACCAGTCTCCAGTGACACCAGTCTCCAGTGACACCAGCCTCCAGTGACACCAGCCTCCAGTGACACCAGTCTCCAGTGACACCAGCCTCCAGTGACACCAGTCTCCAGTGACACCAGCCTCCAGTGACACCAGCCTCCAGTGACACCAGTCTCCAGTGACACCAGCCTCCAGTGACACCATTCTCCAGTGACACCAGCCTCCAGTGACACCAGCCTCCAGTGACACCAGTCTCCAGTGACACCAGCCTCCAGTGACACCAGCCTCCAGTGACACCAGTCTCCAGTGACACCAGTCTCCAGTGACACCAGCCTCCAGTGACACCAGTCTCCAGTGACACCAGTCTCCAGTGACACCAGCCTCCAGTGACACCAGCCTCCAGTGACACCAGTCTCCAGTGACACCAGTCTCCAGTGACACCAGCCTCCAGTGACACCAGTCTCCAGTGACACCAGCCTCCAGTGACACCAGCCTCCAGTGACACCAGTCTCCAGTGACACCAGCCTCCAGTGACACCAGTCTCCAGTGACACCAGCCTCCAGTGACACCAGCCTCCAGTGACACCAGTCTCCAGTGACACCAGCCTCCAGTGACACCAGTCTCCAGTGACACCAGCCTCCAGTGACACCAGTCTCCAGTGACACCAGCCTCCAGTGACACCAGTCTCCAGTGACACCAGTCTCCAGTGACACCAGCCTCCAGTGACACCAGGCTCCAGTGACACCAGTCTCCAGTGACACCAGCCTCCAGTGACACCAGTCTCCAGTGACACCAGTCTCCAGTGACACCAGTCTCCAGTGACACCAGTCTCCAGTGACACCAGTCTCCAGTGACACCAGCCTCCAGTGACACCAGCCTCCAGTGACACCAGTCTCCAGTGACACCAGTCTCCAGTGACACCAGCCTCCAGTGACACCAGCCTCCAGTGACACCAGCCTCCAGTGACACCAGCCTCCAGTGACACCAGTCTCCAGTGACACCAGCCTCCAGTGACACCAGCCTCCAGTGACACCAGTCTCCAGTGACACCAGCCTCCAGTGACACCAGCCTCCAGTGACACCAGTCTCCAGTGACACCAGCCTCCAGTGACACCAGCCTCCAGTGACACCAGTCTCCAGTGACACCAGCCTCCAGTGACACCAGTCTCCAGTGACACCAGCCTCCAGTGACACCAGCCTCCAGTGACACCAGTCTCCAGTGACACCAGCCTCCGGTGACACCAGCCTCCAGTGACACCAGTCTCCAGTGACACCAGCCTCCGGTGACACCAGCCTCCGGTGACACCAGTCTCCAGTGACACCAGTCTCCGGTGACACCAGCCTCCAGTGACACCAGCCTCCAGTGACACCAGCCTCCAGTGACACCAGTCTCCAGTGACACCAGTCTCCAGTGACACCAGCCTCCAGTGACACCAGTCTCCAGTGACACCAGTCTCCAGTGACACCAGTCTCCAGTGACACCAGTCTCCAGTGACACCAGTCTCCAGTGACACAAGTCTCCAGTGACACCAGTCTCCAGTGACACCAGTCTCCAGTGACACCAGCCTCCAGTGACACCAGTCTCCAGTGACACCAGTCTCCAGTGACACCAGCCTCCAGTGACACCAGTCTCCAGTGACACCAGTCTCCAGTGACACCAGCCTCCAGTGACACCAGTCTCCAGTGACACCAGCCTCCAGTGACACCAGTCTTCAGTGACACCAGCCTCCAGTGACACCAGTCTCCAGTGACACCAGTCTCCAGTGACACCAGTCTCCAGTGACACCAGCCTCCAGTGACACCAGTCTCCAGTGACACCAGCCTCCAGTGACACCAGTCTCCAGTGACACCAGTCTCCAGTGACACCAGCCTCCAGTGACACCAGTCTCCAGTGACACCAGCCTCCAGTGACACCAGCCTCCAGTGACACCAGCCTCCAGTGACACCATTCTCCAGTGACACCAGTCTCCAGTGACACCAGTCTCCAGTGACACCAGTCTCCAGTGACACCAGCCTCCAGTGACACCAGCCTCCAGTGACACCAGTCTCCAGTGACACCAGCCTCCAGTGACACCAGCCTCCAGTGACACCAGTCTCCAGTGACACCAGTCTCCAGTGACACCAGCCTCCAGTGACACCAGTCTCCAGTGACACCAGCCTCCAGTGACACCAGCCTCCAGTGACACCAGCCTCCAGTGACACCAGTCTCCAGTGACACCAGCCTCCAGTGACACCAGTCTCCAGTGACACCAGCCTCCAGTGACACCAGTCTCCAGTGACACCAGCCTCCAGTGACACCAGCCTCCAGTGACACCAGTCTCCAGTGACACCAGCCTCCAGTGACACCAGCCTCCAGTGACACCAGCCTCCAGTGACACCAGTCTCCTCCCTCCTCTCACCCAATGAGACGTTCAACTAAGTGTTTATCCAATCCAGACCTAGGTTCAAATATAATGTGTATTTTAGTATCTGATATTTAAATTACTCTTTTCTGTGTTTTTCACATTTTTCAAATACATAAGTATTTTCAAATACACAGTACAAAACTAGTACTTTTATTTGAATGGTTATTTGTGAAACCAAATAGTCTATCAAATGTAAATATTAGTAGTCTCAAATACTATTGTCAGAAGCCTGGGGTTAAATGCATGGGATTCTATTTGAGTAATTGTATTTTAGTATTTTCAAATACTTTCCAAGTGTATTTCAAAAATACATAGAAATATTCAAACTACTTGTGTTTTCAAATAAAATATTTCTGAATATTTACTTTGAACGTATGTGAAAGTAATTGAGATTTTTGAACCCAGATCTGATCCATTCTTGAACCCAGGTATGATCCATTCATGAACCCAGGTCTGATCCATTCTTGAACCCAGGTCTGATCCATTCTTGAACCCAGGTATGATCCATTCTTGAACCCAGGTCTGATCCATTCTTGAACCCAGGTCTGATCCATTCTTGAACCCAGGTCTGATCCAGTTTTGAACCCAGGTCTGATCCATTCTTGAACCCAGATCTGATCCATTCTTGAACCCAGATCTGATCCATTCTTGAACCCAGATCTGATCCATTCTTGAACCCAGATCTGATCCATTCTTGAACCCAGATCTGATCCATTCTTGAACCCAGATCTGATCCATTCTTGAACCCAGGTCTGATCCATTCTTGAACCCAGGTCTGATTCATTCTTGAACCCAGGTCTGATCCATTCTTGAACCCAGGTCTGATCCATTCTTGAACGCAGATCTGATCCATTCTTGAACCCAGGTCTGATCCATTCTTGAACCCAGATCTGATCCATTCTTGAACCCAGATCTGATCCATTCTTGAACCCAGATCTGATCCATTCTTGAACCCAGGTCTGATCCATTCTTGAACCCAGATCTGATCCAGTTTTGAACCCAGATCTGATCCAGTTTTGAACCCAGATCTGATCCATTCTTGAACCCAGGTCTGATCCAGTTTTGAACCCAGATCTGATCCAGTTTTGAACCCAGATCTGATCCAGTTTTGAACCCAGATCTGATCCAGTTTTGAACCCAGGTCTGATCCAGTTTTGAACCCAGATCTGATCCAGTTTTGAACCCAGATCTGATCCATTCTTGAACCCAGATCTGATCCATTCTTGAACCCAGATCTGATCCATTCTGAGTTTTGATATAAAAAGGTCATGTTCCCTGTGTCTTTTCCTGTGGGAGGAATACTACAGAGGTGAATCAATACCTTCTGATGTAACTTTAAACTTTTTTTTTTTTGATGATAAGCTTAAAAAGTAGACATGTCTAATTTGATTGGACAAACAAAAACACATATCTAAGTTTTTTAACTTTTTTAACGAAGTAGAAAAACCAATTGTTATTTCTGGTTGTTTATCAAAGTCAGCCGGCTAACTAATGAATCATGCTTTGTCATATGTTCTTTGTTATACTGTAATCTGAGACTGATGTAGAGTCGTGAGCGGAGGTGGAATGGACTAGTGCTCTTCATGACCCACTAGTGGTAACCAGGAAGTGAGCAGACAGGGCTTGGCTTGGTACAGATAGTATAGGATATCTCTGCTAATACTCTGACACCACGGCACATGATGCTGGATCCCATTCATACAGACAGATGATCCCCTACTAGCCCTCCCCGTGAGTCACAAATATAAACCACAGCCTTATAAGTATATGCTACCTTTATAGGGGCTGCAATAATAATATAATAAATGCCATCTACAGACACTTCTATCCAAAGCGACTTACAGTTATGCTCGCATACAACACTGCTATATTTCAAACCACACACACCTGCTATAGAAAACAGTTGCCATTTTCTATGTACTCGTTTCTATGACTACTGTGATCCTGGCAACCAGAATGTATGTAAGATGGTCACTTCACATTTTACGAGGGTCGAGGATTCAGCAAGTAGCCTAGTCAAAGAAGGTGTAAGGCCCACAACAGAGAGAGAGATCATCCCCTCCTACTTACTCTCTTTTGAAAATGGTGTAGCTACAGTTCTGGGTCCCAGCCATGAACTAAAATGGGGTAGCTACAGTTCTGGGTCCCAGCCATGAACTAAAATGGGGTAGCTACAGTTGTGGGTCCCAGCCATTAACTAAAATGGTGTAGCTACAGTTGTGGGTCCCAGCCATGAACTAAAATAGTGTAGCTACAGTTGTGGGTCCCAGCCAATAACTAAAATGGTGTAGCTACAGTTGTGGGTCCCAGCCATTAACTAAAATGGTGTAGCTACAGTTGTGGGTCCCAGCCATGAACTAAAATGGGGTAGCTACAGTTCTGGGTCCCAGCCAATAACTAAAATGGTGTAGCTACAGTTGTGGGTCCCAGCCATGAACTAAAATGGTGTAGCTACAGTTGTGGGTCCCAGCCATGAACTAAAATGGGGTAGCTACAGTTGTGGGTCCCAGCCATGAACTAAAATGGTGTAGCAACAGGTGTGGGTCCCAGCCAATAACTAAAATGGTGTAGCTACAGTTGTGGGTCCCAGCCATGAACTAAAATGGGGTAGCTACAGGTGTGGGTCCCAGCCATGACCTAAAATGGGGTAGCTACAGGTGTGGGTCCCAGCCATTAACTAAAATGGTGCAGCAACAGGTGTGGGTCCCAGCCATGACCTAAAATGGGGTAGCTACAGGTGTGGGTCCCAGCCATTAACTAAAATGGTGTAGCAACAGGTGTGGGTCCCAGCCATGACCTAAAATGGTGTAGCTAGAGGTGTGGGTCCCAGCCATGACCTAAAATGGTTTAGCAACAGGTGTGGGTCCCAGCCATGACCTAAAATGGTTTAGCAACAGGTGTGGGTCCCAGCCATGAACTAAAATGGTGTAGCTACAGGTGTGGGTCCCAGCCATGAACTAAAATGGTGTAGCTACAGTTCTGGGTCCCAGCCATGAACTAAAATGGTGTAGCTACAGTTCTGGGTCCCAGACATGAACTAAAATGGTGTAGCAACAGTTACATAAAATGAGCCAGATAACAGTGGGAAGGATTTACACTTGGATTGAACCCTGGTTGCTGGTTTTACTCTTACACCGTCCACTGCTCTGCATGACCCCCCCCCACCCCCCCCTCCCCGGATTTACTAGCTCCAGTCATCACAGATCCCTACCAGGGGAATGTGAGGGACAACAGCTTGGCAGCCAGACAGACTCACCAGCCTATCTCCCCGATGGCTAGTATTTCCCTCCATATTTAATGTGAGGTGATGTTTGGGCCTTGGCCTGTTTTCACACTCTGCCAGAAGCTGTTAGATTAATTTATTAACCCTGTTGTAACAACAGTGTGTGTGTCTCAGTGTGTGTGTCTCAGTGTGTGTGTGTGTGTGTGTGTGTGTGTGTGTGTGTGTGTGTGTGTGTGTGTGTGTGTGTGTGTGTGTGTGTGTGTGTGTGTGTGTGTGTGTGTGTGTGTGTGTGTGTGTGTGTGTGTGTGTGTGTGTGTGTGTGTGTGTGTGTGTGTGTGTGTGTGTGTGTGTGTGTGTGTGTGTGTGTTATACTGTACTGTATAGGGTTTCTGGCCTCTACCACAGATCCATTGACTGATCAAGGGTGGGCTGGTCTGGTCTGGGGAAGAGGAAACCAACATTTATATTTCACCACAGAGGGAGAGATCAGAGTCTCTGGCTTCTGTGTTAAATGGAGGTGAATGGGGCTTCTGTGTTAAATGAAGGTGAATTGGGCTTCTGTGTTAAATGCAGGTGAATGAGGCTTCTGTGTTAAATGGAGGTGAATGGGCACTATGGGCCCTGGTCTAAAGTAGTGCACTATGGACCCTGGTCTAAAGTAGTACACTATGGGCCCTGGTCTAAAGTAGTGCATTATGGGCCCTGGTCTATAGTAGTACACTATGGGCCCTGGTCTATAGTAGTACACTATGGGCCCTGGTCTATAGTAGTACACTAGGGGCCCTGGTCTATAGTAGTACACTATGGGCCCTGGTCTATAGTAGTACACTATGGGCCCTGGTCTAATGTAGTACACTATGGGCCCTGGTCTATAGTAGTACACTATGGGCCCTGGTCTAAAGTAGTACACTATGGGTCCTGGTCTATAGTAGTACACTATGGGCCCTGGTCTAAAGTAGTGCATTATGGGCCCTGGTCTAAAGTAGTACACTATGGGCCCTGGTCTAAAGTAGTGCACTATGGGCCCTGGTCTATGGTAGTGCACTATGGGCCCTGGTCTATAGTAGTACACTATTGGCCCTGGTCTATAGTAGTACACTATGGGCCCTGGTCTATAGTAGTACACTATGGGCCCTGGTCTATAGTAGTGCACTATGGGTCCTGGTCTATAGTAGTACACTATGGGCCCTGGTCTAAAGTAGTACACTATGGGCCCTGGTCTATAGTAGTACACTATGGGCCCTGGTCTAATGTAGTGTATTAATGGGCCCTGGTCTAAAGTAGTACACTATGGGCCCTGGTCTAATGTAGTACACTATGGGCCCTGGTCTAATGTAGTACACTATGGGTCCTGGTCTAATGTAGTACACTATGGGCCCTGGTCTATAGTAGTACACTATGGGCCCTGGTCTATAGTAGTACACTATGGGTCCTGGTCTATAGTAGTACACTATGGGCCCTGGTCTATAGTAGTACACTATGGGCCCTGGTCTAATGTAGTACACTATGGGCCCTGGTCTAATGTAGTACACTATGGACCCTGGTCTAATGTAGTACACTATGGGCCCTGGTCTATAGTAGTACACTATGGGCCCTGGTCTATAGTAGTACACTATGGGCCCTGGTCTAATGTAGTACACTATGGGCCCTGGTCTAATGTAGTACACTATGGGCCCTGGTCTAATGTAGTACACTATGGGCCCTGGTCTAATGTAGTACACTATGGGCCCTGGTCTAAAGTAGTACACTATGGGCCCTGGTCTATAGTAGTACACTATGGGCCCTGGTCTAAAGTAGTACACTATGGGCCCTGGTCTATAGTAGTACACTATGGGCCCTGGTCTATAGTAGTACACTATGGGCCCTGGTCTAATGTAGTGTATTAATGGGCCCTGGTCTATAGTAGTACACTAGGGGCCCTGGTCTATAGTAGTACACTATGGGCCCTGGTCTATAGTAGTACACTAGGGGCCCTGGTCTATAGTAGTACACTATGGGCCCTGGTCTAATGTAGTACACTATGGGCCCTGGTCTATAGTAGTACACTATGGGCCCTGGTCTATAGTAGTACACTATGGGCCCTGGTCTATAGTAGTACACTATGGGCCCTGGTCTAATGTAGTACACTATGGGCCCTGGTCTAAAGTAGTACACTATGGGCCCTGGTCTATAGTAGTACACTATGGGCCCTGGTCTAAAGTAGTACACTATGGGCCCTGGTCTATAGTAGTACACTATGGGCCCTGGTCTATAGTAGTACACTATGGGTCCTGGTCTATAGTAGTACACTAGGGGCCCTGGTCTATAGGAATACACTATGGGCCCTGGTCTAATGTAGTACACTATGGGCCCTGGTCTAAAGTAGTACACTATGGGCCCTGGTCTATAGTAGTACACTATGGGCCCTGGTCTAAAGTAGTACACTATGGGCCCTGGTCTATAGTAGTACACTATGGGCCCTGGTCTATAGTAGTACACTATGGGTCCTGGTCTATAGTAGTACACTAGGGGCCCTGGTCTATAGTAATACACTATGGGCCCTGGTCTATAGTAGCACACTAGGGGCCCTGGTCTAATGTAGTACACTATGGGCCCTGGTCTAAAGTAGTACACTATGGGCCCTGGTCTATAGTAGTACACTAGGGGCCCTGGTCTAATGTAGTACACTATGGGCCCTGGTCTAATGTAGTACACTATGGGCCCTGGTCTATAGTAGTACACTATGGGCCCTGGTCTATAGTAGTACACTATGGGCCCTGGTCTATAGTAGTACACTATGGGCCCTGGTCTAAAGTAGTACACTATGGGCCCTGGTCTAATGTAGTACACTATGGGCCCTGGTCTATAGTAGTACACTATGGGCCCTGGTCTAATGTAGTGTATTAATGGGCCCTGGTCTAAAGTAGTGCATTAATGGGCCCTGGTCTAAAGTAGTACACTATGGGCCCTGGTCTAAAGTAGTACACTATGGGCCCTGGTCTAATGTAGTACACTATGGGCCCTGGTCTAAAGTAGTACACTATGGGCCCTGGTCTATAGTAGTGCACTATGGGCCCTGGTCTATAGTAGTACACTATGGGCCCTGGTCTATAGTAGTACACTATGGGCCCTGGTCTATAGCAGTACACTATGGGCCCTGGTCTATAGCAGTACACTATGGGTCCTGGTCTATAGTAGTACACTATGGGCCCTGGTCTAATGTAGTACACTATGGGCCCTGGTCTAATGTAGTACACTATGGGCCCTGGTCTAATGTAGTACACTATGGGCCCTGGTCTAATGTAGTACACTATGGGCCCTGGTCTAATGTAGTACACTTTGGGCCCTGGTCTATAGTAGTACACTATGGGCCCTGGTCTATAGTAGTACACTATGGGCCCTGGTCTAATGTAGTACACTATGGGCCCTGGTCTAAAGTAGTACACTATGGGCCCTGGTCTATAGTAGTACACTATGGGTCCTGGTCTATAGTAGTGTATTAATGGGCCCTGGTCTATAGTAGTACACTATGGGCCCTGGTCTATAGTAGTACACTATGGGCCCTGGTCTAATGTAGTACACTATGGGCCCTGGTCTAATGTAGTACACTATGGGCCCTGGTCTATAGTAGTACACTATGGGCCCTGGTCTAATGTAGTACACTATGGGCCCTGGTCTATAGTAGTACACTATGGGCCCTGGTCTATAGTAGTACACTATGGGCCCTGGTCTATAGTAGTACACTATGGGCCCTGGTCTAATGTAGTACACTATGGGTCCTGGTCTATAGTAGTACACTATGGGCCCTGGTCTATAGTAGTACACTATGGGCCCTGGTCTAATGTAGTACACTATGGGCCCTGGTCTATAGTAGTACACTATGGGCCCTGGTCTATAGTAGTGTATTAATGGGCCCTGGTCTATAGTAGTGCATTAATGGGCCCTGGTCTAAAGTAGTACACTATGGGCCCTGGTCTAAAGTAGTACACTATAGGCCCTGGTCTATAGTAGTACACTATGGGCCCTGGTCTAAAGTAGTGCACTATGGGCCCTGGTCTATAGTAATACACTATGGGCCCTGGTCTAAAGTAGTGCACTATGGGTCCTGGTCTATAGTAGTACACTATGGGCCCTGGTCTAAAGTAGTACACTATGGGCCCTGGTCTAAAGTAGTACACTATGGGCCCTGGTCTATAGTAGTACACTATGGGCCCTGGTCTAATGTAGTACACTATGGGCCCTGGTCTATAGTAGTACACTATGGGCCCTGGTCTAATGTAGTGCACTATGGGCCCTGGTCTATAGTAGTACACTATGGGCCCTGGTCTAAAGTAGTACACTATGGGCCCTGGTCTAATGTAGTACACAATGGGTCCTGGTCTATAGTAGTACACTATGGGCCCTGGTCTATAGTAGTACACTATGGGCCCTGGTCTATAGTAGTACACTATGGGCCCTGGTCTAATGTAGTACACTATGGGCCCTGGTCTATAGTAGTACACTATGGGCCCTGGTCTAAAGTAGTACACTATGGGCCCTGGTCTATAGTAGTACACTATGGGCCCTGGTCTAAAGTAGTGTATTAATGGGCCCTGGTCTAAAGTAGTACACTATGGGCCCTGGTCTATAGTAGTACACTATGGGCCCTGGTCTATAGTAGTACACTATGGGCCCTGGTCTAAAGTAGTGTATTAATGGGCCCTGGTCTAAAGTAGTACACTATGGGCCCTGGTCTATAGTAGTACACTATGGGCCCTGGTCTAAAGTAGTGTATTAATGGGCCCTGGTCTAAAGTAGTACACTATGGGCCCTGGTCTAAAGTAGTACACTATGGGCCCTGGTCTAAAGTAGTACACTATGGGCCCTGGTCTAAAGTAGTGTATTAATGGGCCCTGGTCTATAGTAGTGCATTAATGGGCCCTGGTCTAAAGTAGTGTATTAATGGGCCCTGGTCTATAGTAGTGTATTAATGGGCCCTGGTCTAAAGTAGTGCATTAATGGGCCCTGGTCTAAAGTAGTGCATTAATGGGCCCTGGTCTATAGTAGTGTATTAATGGTCCCTGGTCTATAGTAGTGTATTAATGGGCCCTGGTCTAAAGTAGTGCATTAATGGGCCCTGGTCTAAAGTAGTGCATTAATGGGCCCTGGTCTAAAGTAGTGTATTAATGGGCCCTGGTCTATAGTAGTGTATTAATGGGCCCTGGTCTAAAGTAGTGCATTAATGGGCCCTGGTCTATAGTAGTGCATTAATGGGCCCTGGTCTATAGTAGTGTATTAATGGGCCCTGGTCTATAGTAGTGTATTAATGGGCCCTGGTCTAAAGTAGTGCATTAATGGGCCCTGGTCTAAAGTAGTGCATTAATGGGCCCTGGTCTAAAGTAGTGCATTAATGGGCCCTGGTCTAAAGTATTGCATTAATGGGCCCTGGTCTATAGTAGTGTATTAATGGGCCCTGGTCTATAGTAGTGTATTAATGGGCCCTGGTCTAAAGTAGTGCATTAATGGGCCCTGGTCTAAAGTAGTGCTTTAATGTGCCCTGGTCTAAAGTAGTGCATTAATGGGCCCTGGTCTAAAGTAGTGCATTAATGGGCCCTGGTCTATAGTAGTGTATTAATGGGCCCTGGTCTATAGTAGTACACTATGGGCCCTGGTCTATAGTAGTACACTATGGGCCCTGGTCTATAGTAGTACACTATGGGCCCTGGTCTAATGTAGTACACTATGGGTCCTGGTCTATAGTAGTACACTATGGGCCCTGGTCTATAGTAGTACACTATGGGCCCTGGTCTATAGTAGTACACTATGGGCCCTGGTCTATAGTAGTACACTATGGGCCCTGGTCTAAAGTAGTACACTATGGGTCCTGGTCTATAGTAGTACACTATGGGCCCTGGTCTATAGTAGTACACTATGGGCCCTGGTCTAATGTAGTACACTATGGGTCCTGGTCTATAGTAGTACACTATGGGCCCTGGTCTATAGTAGTACACTATGGGCCCTAGTCTATAGTAGTACACTATGGGCCCTGGTCTAATGTAGTACACTATGGGCCCTGGTCTATAGTAGTACACTATGGGCCCTGGTCTAATGTAGTACACTATGGGCCCTGGTCTAATGTAGTACACTATGGGCCCTGGTCTAATGTAGTACACTATGGGCCCTGGTCTATAGTAGTACACTATGGGTCCTGGTCTAATGTAGTACACTATGGGCCCTGGTCTATAGTAGTACACTATGGGCCCTGGTCTATAGTGGTACACTATGGGCCCTGGTCTAATGTAGTACACTATGGGCCCTGGTCTATAGTAGTACACTATGGGCCCTGGTCTATAGTAGTACACTATGGGCCCTGGTCTATAGTAGTACACTATGGGTCCTGGTCTATAGTAGTACACTATGGGCCCTGGTCTAATGTAGTACACTATGGGTCCTGGTCTATAGTAGTACACTATGGGCCCTGGTCTATAGTAGTACACTATGGGCCCTAGTCTATAGTAGTACACTATGGGCCCTGGTCTAATGTAGTACACTATGGGCCCTGGTCTATAGTAGTACACTATGGGCCCTGGTCTAATGTAGTACACTATGGGCCCTGGTCTAATGTAGTACACTATGGGCCCTGGTCTAATGTAGTACACTATGGGCCCTGGTCTATAGTAGTACACTATGGGTCCTGGTCTAATGTAGTACACTATGGGCCCTGGTCTATAGTAGTACACTATGGGCCCTGGTCTATAGTAGTACACTATGGGCCCTGGTCTAATGTAGTACACTATGGGCCCTGGTCTATAGTAGTACACTATGGGCCCTGGTCTATAGTAGTACACTATGGGCCCTGGTCTATAGTAGTACACTATGGGTCCTGGTCTATAGTAGTACACTATGGGCCCTGGTCTAATGTAGTACACTATGGGCCCTGGTCTATAGTAGTACACTATGGGTCCTGGTCTATAGTAGTACACTATGGGCCCTGGTCTATAGTAGTACACTATGGGCCCTGGTCTATAGTAGTACACTATGGGCCCTGGTCTATAGTAGTACACTATGGGCCCTGGTCTATAGTAGTACACTAGGGGCCCTGGTCTATAGTAGTACACTATGGGTCCTGGTCTATAGTAGTACACTATCGGCCCTGGTCTAATGTAGTACACTATGGGCCCTGGTCTATAGTAGTACACTATGGGCCCTGGTCTATAGTAGTACACTATGGGCCCTGGTCTATAGTAGTACACTATGGGCCCTGGTCTATAGTAGTACACTATGGGCCCTGGTCTATAGTAGTACACTATGGGCCCTGGTCTATAGTAGTACACTATGGGCCCTGGTCTATAGTAGTACACTATGGGCCCTGGTCTATAGTAGTACACTATGGGCCCTGGTCTATAGTAGTACACTATGGGCCCTGGTCTATAGTAGTACACTATGGGCCCTGGTCTATAGTAGTACACTATGGGCCCTGGTCTATAGTAGTACACTATGGGCCCTGGTCTATAGTAGTACACTATGGGCCCTGGTCTATAGTAGTACACTATGGGCCCTGGTCTAATGTAGTACACTATGGGCCCTGGTCTATAGTAGTACACTATGGGCCCTGGTCTATAGTAGTACACTATGGGCCCTGGTCTATAGTAGTACACTATGGGCCCTGGTCTAAAGTAGTGCATTATGGGCCCTGGTCTATAGTAGTGCATTATGGGGAATAGAGTGCCATTTGAGTTCCTAACAAATCATTTTAACCTACTTCAGAGCCAGAGCCCGACAGCAACAATACACACTGCTTGGGAAGTCAAGCTTCAAGCTGAAATTGGATTAATTCTCGGAAACATCGAGGGGATATCGGTGCCGAGTGTTTGTCAACTGATGTTGCTAAGACATCAGTATTAAGGAGATCCACTTTCCATGCCTAGCATAGCTAGCCTGGCTTATCATCGCTTACAGTATATTTCCATGCCTAGCATAGCTAGCTTAGCATATTATTGCTTACAGTATCTTTCCATGCCTACCATAGCAGGCTTAGATTAGCATTGCTTACAGTATCTTTCCGTGCCTAGCATAGCTAGCCTAGCATCGCTTACATCATCTTTCCATTCCTCGCATAGCTAGATTAGCTTAGCATCGCTTCATCAGCCCTTACAGTGTCAAACTCAGACAGCAGTTAGCTATCATAACACATGCTCCTTCTACAATACTGCTCCAGACATAGACAGGGTTCACCAATTGGCGGCCCACTTGTGATTTTATTTTGCCCCCATAGTTTTCTGAGCAACAAAAAAGCTCCAAGTGATTTGTATTTATATTTTTTAAATGTATGTAACCTTTATTTAACTCGGCAAGTCAGTTATTAAGAACAAATTCTTATTTACAATGACGGCCTTCCCACCCAGCCAAACCCAGACGACGCTGGGCCAATTGTGCGCCGCCCTAATGAACTCCCAATCACAGCCGGATGTGATGCAGCCTGGATTCAAACCAGGGACTGTAGTGACGCCTCTTGCTCTGAGATGCAGTGCCTTAGACCGCTGTGCCACTCGGGAGATCCAACAATCACAAATGTAAGCTATGTTTAAAATGATTATGTTTTAGTCAATTAGTATATCTGTTTAGGCTTTTTGCAGTCATTTTGCAATCTAAAATATGTTTGTAATTATGTTCTGTCCCCACAGGCCACCCGTTCAAGAAAAAATTGTCCCACAGGTGAAACCAGTTGGTGATCCCTGGACAATGATGTCTGATTGTCACGATCGTGTGGCGGATTGACGGACCAAAATGCAGCAGTTGGAAAATAAGCCATCTTCTTTTATTTAACAACACGAAGATGAACACGACACAAAACTCTATACAAACTAACAAAACAACAAAACGACCGTGAAGCTACAAACGTTGTGCACATACATACAGGCTACAAACGTTCTACATAGACAATTACTCACAACCAATGAGAGCCTATGGCTACCCTAAATAAGGCTCCCAATCAGAGACAACCGAAATCAGCTGTCTCTAATTGGGAACTCATTCAGGTAACCATAGACTCTCCTAGACAACTAAACATACATAGACAACGCTAGACATCTACACTCAACACAAACCCATATACTACACCCCATAACCCCTTTACCATATAAACACCCAAAACTAACAAACTATAAACATTCCCCATGTCACACCCTGACCTAACTAAAATAATAAAGAAAAACAAAGAATACTAAGGCCAGGGCGTGACACTGATAATATGAAATCACCTGATTATTTTAAATGCTGTTTCAAGTTTGACAGGTTGATATGGGGTTGTCACTCAGTGTGGGAAAAAAAAACTCCATGGACATTAGTCATAGATACTCAAGTCCAAGTGAAGTCATGAGTCATACAGATCAAGTCCAAGTTAAATCACGAGTCATACAGCTCAAGTCCAAGTTAAGTTATGAGTCATAAATACTCAAGTCCAAGTTAAGTTATGAGTCATAAATACTCAAGTCCAAGTTAAGTCACGAGTCATAGATACTCAAGTCCAAGTTAAGTCACGCGTCATAAATACTCAAGTCCAAGTTAAGTCATGAGTCATAAATACTCAAGTCCAAGTTGAGTCACGAGTCCTAAATACTCAAGTCCAAGTTGAGTAACAAGTCATAGATACTAAAGTCCAAGTTAAGTCATGAGTCATAAATACTCAAGTCCAAGTTAAGTCATGAGTCATAAACACTGAAGTCCAAGTTAAGTCACGAGTCATAGATACTAAAGTCCAAGTTAAGTCACGAGTCATAGATACTAAAGTCCAAGTTAAGTCACGAGTCACAAATACTCAAGTACAAGTTAAGTCATGAGTCATAGATACTAAAGTCCAAGTTAAGTCACGAGTCATAGATACTAAAGTCCAAGTTAAGTCACGAGTCATAGATACTAAAGTCCAAGTTAAGTCACGAGTCACAAATACTCAAGTACAAGTTAAGTCATGAGTCATAAATACTCAAGTCCAAGTTGAGTCATGAGTCATAAGTCCTAGAGTGGCAAGCGTCCTTGCGTCCATATCTCTGGTATGATGTTATTAGAATATGAGACATGGACTGCATGGTTTGTTGTGTAAACATGCAAACTAAACAACATGCACGATGTTTACATACTGCATTACTCATCTCATGTGTATATACTGTATTCTATTCTACTCTATCTTAGTCTATGCATTACTCATCTCATATGTATATACTGTATTCTATACTAGTGTATCTTAGTCTATGCATTACTCATCTCATATGTATATACTGTATTCTATTCTACTCTATCTTAGTCTATGCATTACTCATCTCATGTGTATATACTGTATTCTATTCTACTCTATCTTAGTCTATGCATTACTCATCTCATATGTATATACTGTATTCTATTCTACTGTATTCTACTGTATCTTAGTCTATGCAATACTCATCTCATGTGTATATACTGTATTCTATTCTACTGTATCTTAGTCTATGCATTACTCATCTCATATGTATATACTGTATTCTATACTAGTGTATCTTAGTCTATGCATTACTCATCTCATATGTATATACTGTTTTCTATACTATTCTACTGTATCTTAGTCTATGCATTACTCATCTCATGTGTATATACTGTATTCTATTCTACTGTATCTTAGTCTATGCATTACTCATCTCATATGTATATACTGTATTCTATTCTACTGTATCTTAGTCTATGCATTACTCATCTCATATGTATATACTGTATTCTATACTATTCTATTCCACTGTATCTTAGTCTATGCATTACTCATCTCATATGTATATACTGTATTCTATACTATTCTATTCCACTGTATCTTAGTCTATGTATTACTCATCTCATATGTATATACTGTATTCTATACTATTCTATTCTACTGTATCTTAGTCTATGTATTACTCATCTCATATGTATATACTGTATTCTATTCTACTGTATTTTAGTCTATGCCACTCTGACATTGCTCATTCTAATATTTATACTTTTTTTAATTCCATTCTTTTACTTTTAGATGTGTGTATTGTTGTGAATTGTTAGATATTACTGCACTGTTGGAGCTAGAAACACAAGCATTTAGTTAGATATTACTGCACTGTTGGAGCTAGAAACACAAGCATTTAGTTAGATACTACTGCACTGTTGGAGCTAGAAACACAAGCATTTAGTTAGATACTACTGCACTGTTGGAGCTAGAAACACAAGCATTTAGTTAGATATTACTGCACTGTTGGAGCTAGGAACACAAGCATTTCGCTACACCTGCAATACAATTTGATTTGATTTGATGTTATTATACTGCATGGTTTGTTGTGTTCGTCTGTAAACTAAACAACATGTCTGATGCAGAGATGGGACCAAGTCATCATTTCGTCCCTAATTTTGGGGTTTCGAGTCCTCAAGTCAATGGTTAACTGTTCAGACAAACAAAGAGACACACTCAAAGCTTACTTCGTTATTCAATGTTTTTCTTTTATTATTTTCACTGCATCGGGGATAGCGTACACAGACGTTTCGGCTTTACAGCCTTCTTCGGTGTGTAGGTCAAATTTTGTTTGAATTCAAAACAGCATTTGTAAAGAAACAACCGATGAGCAGCAGGTGGTTCTAATCAGGGTTGTCACTCATCAGCCAATCAGGGACATGCTTTTTTCTGGTCTACACGTATACAAATGAGTCACAAAAAAAAATACAGAGTTATAGGGGTATGGGAGCGTGCATGAAGGGCAACTCACAAATCAACCTCCCCCAGGTGTCCGGTCACCTAAATACATCATATTAATTCATGAGACCACAAAGGATATCAGGCACAGCTGCTCATAAATATGTGGGGCCAACTCAAAAACGATATGTAAAATCTGATATAGACAGGTGTTCTTGTATAACAGTCATAAACACTGAAGTCCAAGTTAAGTCATGAGTCATAATGAGTCATAGTGTTCTTGTATAACAGTCATAAACACTGAAGTCCAAGTTAAGTCACGAGTCATAGATACTAAAGTCCAAGTTAAGTCACGAGTCATAGATACTAAAGTCCAAGTTAAGTCACGAGTCATAGATACTAAAGTCCAAGTTAAGTCACAAGTCATAAATACTCAAGTCCAAGTTGAGTCATGAGTCATAATGAGTCATAGTGTTCTTGTATAACAGTCTAAATGTGGCTTATAGGAAGGAGGTGAAATCCAATTCTTCGTTTAAACCGTGTGTAGATACTGAATGTGATTTATACAGTGCATTCTGGAAGTATTCAGACCCTTGACTTTTTTCACATTTTGTTACGTTACGGCCTTATTCGAAAATGGAGTAAATAGTTTTTTTCCCTTGTCAATCGACACACAATTGTCATGTTCCTGACCTGTTTTCTGTTATTTTTGTATGTGTTTAGTTGGTCAGGGCGTGAGTTGGGGTGGGCATTCTATGTTTTGTGTTTCTATGTTTAGGTATTTGGTAATTAGCCTTATATGGTTCTCAATCAGGGACAGGTGTTTGACGTTTCCTCTGATTGAGAACCATATAAAGGTAGGCTGTTCACACTGTTTGTTTGTGGGTGGTTGTCTTCCGTGTTTGTGTCTGTGCACCACACGGGACTGTTTCGGTTTGTTCGTTCGTTTCAGGTAGTCTGTTCCTGTTTCATGCGTTCTTCGTGTTTATGTAAGTTCTTGTTCAGGTCAGTCTACGTCGTTTGTTATTTTGTAGTTTGTTTAAGTGTTTTCGTCTTTACTTTAATAAACTTCATTATGTCCACATTCCACAATCCATACTCCTCCTCTTCGGACAAAGAGGAGAACGACCGTTACAACAATACCCCATAATGACATAACAATACCCCATAATGACATCACAATACCCAATAACAACAAAGCAAAAAAAGTTGTTTTAAACATTTTTGCTAATTTATTATAAAAAAACTGAATTATCACATTTACATAAGTATTCAGACCCTTTACTCAGTACTTTGTTGAAGCACCTTTGGCAGCTATTACAGCCTCGAGTCTTCTTGGGTATGACTCTACAAGCTTGGCACACCTGTATTTGGGGAGTTTCTCCCATTCTTCTCCTCAGATCCTCTCAAGCTCTGTCAGGTTGAACAGGGAGCGTCGCTGTACAGCTATTTTCAGATCTCTCCAGATATGTTTGATCAGGTTCAAGTCCGTGTGTCACGTTCTGACCATAGTTCTTGTGTGTTTTGCTTGTTTTAGTGTTGGTCAGGACGTGAGCTGGGTGGGCATTATGTTGTGTGTCTAGTTTGTCTGTTTCTATGTTTGGCCTAATATGGTTCTCAATCAGAGGCAGGTGTTTTGTGTTGTCTCTGATTGGGATTCATATTTAGGTGGCTTGTTTTGTGTTGGGGTTTGTGGGTGGTTGTCTTCTGTCTTTGTGTTCTGCACCAGATAGGACTGTCTCGGTTTTCACGTTTGTTATTTTGTATTTTGTATAGTGTTCACGTTATCGTCTCTTTGTTTATTAAACATGTTGAACACTAGCCGCGCTGCATTTTTGGTCCTCTCCTTAACCAACGGAAAAAAAACGTTACAGACGTGTCCCGAAGCCACTACTGCGTTGTCTTCAAATCAACCGTTATTTGTGTGTAGACTTTACCGTGAAATGCTTACTTACAAGCCCTTAACCAACATTGCAGTTCAAGAAAAGTTAAGAAAATATTTTCCAAATACACTAAAGTAAAAAAACAAAATTATAAAAATTCATAAAATAACATAACGAGGCTATATACATGGGGTACCGGTTCCGAGTCAGTGTGTGGGGGTACAGGTTAGTTGAGGTAATTTGTACATGTAAGTAGGGGAGAAGTCACTATGCATAGATAATAAACAGTGAGAAGCAGCAGTGTACAAAACAAATGGGTGGGGGGAGAGTCAATGTATGTGGCCATTTGATTAATTGTTCAGCAGTCTTATGGCTTGGGGGTATAAGCTGTTAAGGAGCCTTTTGGTCCTAGACTTAGCACTCCGGTACCGCTTGCCGTGCGGTAGCAGAGAAAACATTCTATGACTTGGGTGATTGGAGTCTCTGACAATTTAATGAGCTTTCCTCTGACAGCCTATTATATTTGTCCTGGATGGCAGGAAGCTTGGCCCCAGCTCGTTGGTGATGTGGACACCAAAGAACTTGAAACTCTCGACCCACTACAACTCTGTCGATGCTAATGACCCTGAGTCTTCCTGCATTGTCTTGGCTGTGTGCTCAGGGTCGTTGTCCTGTTGGAAGGTGAACCTTCGCCCCAGTCTAAAGTCCTGAGGGCTCTTGAGCAGGTTTTCATCAAGGATCTTTTTGTACTTTGCTCCATTCATCTTTCCCTCAATCCTGACTAGTCTCCCAGTCCCTGCTGCTGAAAAACATCCCCACAGCATGATGCTCCACAGAGGAACTCTGGACCTCTGTCAGAGTGACCATCGGGTTCTTGTTAACCTCCCTGACCAAGGCCCTTCTCCCCAGATTTATCAGTTTGGCCGGGCAGCCAGCTCTAGGAAGAGTCTTGGTGGTTCCAAACTTCTTCCATTTAAGAATGATGGAGGCCACTGTGTTCTTGGGGACCTTCAATGCTGCAGAAATGTTTTGGTACCCTTCCCCAGATCTCTGCCTCGACACAATCCTGACTCGGAGCTCTACGGACAATTCCTTCGACCTCATGGCTTGGTTTTTGCTCTGACATTCACTGTCAACTGTGGGACATTATATAGACAGGTGTGTGCCTTTCTAAATCATGTTCAATCAATAGAACATACCACAGGTGGACACTAATCAAGTTTTAGAAACAACTCAAGGATGATCAATGGCAACAGGATGCACCTGAGATACATTTTCGAAGTCTCATAGCAGAAGGATCTGAATAAGGTGTTCATGTTTTTTGATTTCTTTTTATATATTTGCAAATCCACTATAAAGCGTTGGGCATTTTGTTACGGTAAAGTGTCTAACAGCTGGCGAGGTGATATCTTGACGTCTAACAGTGGATTTAGAGTACTTTCAAGGCTGCAGGATGTTTCTCCAATGTAAATCTTATTTGAAGACCACTGGAATATATGTCATTAACTCCTTTAGTAGATATAAATGACTTTAGGTCTTAGAAGTCTAAGGGCATACACTGTTACAACATGTCCTTATGGTGCTACTAGAGGTACAGGGGAAACATCCTTATGGTGCTACTAGAGGTACAGGAGAAACATCCTTATGGTGTTACTAGAGGTACAGGATCTACAGGGGGAACATCCTTATGGTGTTACTAGAGGTACAGGGGAACATCCTTATGGTGTTACTAGAGGTACAGGATCTACAGGGGAAACATCCTTATGGTGTTACTAGAGGTACAGGATCTACAGGGGAAACATCCTTATGGTGCTACTAGAGGTACAGGAGAAACATCCTTATGGTGCTACTAGAGGTACAGGAGAAACATCCTTATGGTGCTACTAGAGGTACAGGGGAAACATCCTTATTGTGTTACTAGAGGTACAGGAGAAACATCCTTATGGTGTTACTAGAGGTACAGGAGAAACATCCTTATGGTGTTACTAGAGGTACAGGATCTACAGGGGAAACATCCTTATGGTGCTACTAGAGGTACAGGGGAAACATCCTTATGGTGTTACTAGAGGTACAGGAGAAACATCCTTATGGTGTTACTAGAGGTACAGGGGAAACATCCTTATGGTGTTACTAGAGGTACAGGAGAAACATCCTTATGGTGTTACTAGAGGTACAGGAGAAACATCCTTATGGTGTTACTAGAGGTACAGGGGAAACATCCTTATGGTGTTACTAGAGGTACAGGATCTACAGGGGAAACATCCTTATGGTGTTACTAGAGGTACAGGGGAAACATCCTTATGGTGTTACTAGAGGTACAGGATCTACAGGGGAAACATCCTTATGGTGTTACTAGAGGTACAGGATCTACAGGGGAAACATCCTTATGGTGTTACTAGAGGTACAGGATCTACAGGGGAAACATCCTTATGGTGTTACTAGAGG
This sequence comes from Salvelinus fontinalis, assembly GCF_029448725.1. NCBI lineage: Eukaryota > Metazoa > Chordata > Actinopteri > Salmoniformes > Salmonidae > Salvelinus > Salvelinus fontinalis. The sequence goes on from NC_074671.1 coordinate 5,072,621, forward strand.
TACAGGGGAAACATCCTTATGGTGTTACTAGAGGTACAGGATCTACAGGGGAAACATCCTTATGGTGTTACTAGAGGTACAGGATCTACAGGGGAAACATCCTTATGGTGTTACTAGAGGTACAGGGGAAACATCCTTATGGTGTTACTAGAGGTACAGGATCTACAGGGGAAACATCCTTATGGTGTTACTAGAGGTACAGGATCTACAGGGGAAACATCCTTATGGTGTTACTAGAGGTACAGGATCTACAGGGGAAACATCCTTATGGTGTTACTAGAGGTACAGGATCTACAGGGGAAACATCCTTATGGTGTTACTAGAGGTACAGGATCTACAGGGGAAACATCCTTATGGTGTTACTAGAGGTACAGGATCTACAGGGGAAACATCCTTATGGTGTTACTAGAGGTACAGGATCTACAGGGGAAACATCCTTATGGTGTTACTAGAGGTACAGGATCTACAGGGGAAACATCCTTATGGTGTTACTAGAGGTACAGGATCTACAGGGGAAACATCCTTATGGTGTTACTAGAGGTACAGGATCTACAGGGGAAACATCCTTATGGTGTTACTAGAGGTACAGGATCTACAGGGGAAACATCCTTATGGTGCTACTAGAGGTACAGGATCTACAGGGGAAACATCCTTATGGTGTTACTAGAGGTACAGGATCTACAGGGGAAACATCCTTATGGTGCTACTAGAGGTACAGGGGAAACATCCTTATGGTGCTACTAGAGGTACAGGGGAAACATCCTTATGGTGTTACTAGAGGTACAGGATCTACAGGGGAAACATCCTTATGGTGCTACTAGAGGTACAGGATCTACAGGGGAAACATCCTTATGGTGTTACTAGAGGTACAGGATCTACAGGGGAAACATCCTTATGGTGTTACTAGAGGTACAGGATCTACAGGGGAAACATCCTTATGGTGTTACTAGAGGTACAGGATCTACAGGGGAAACATCCTTATGGTGTTACTAGAGGTACAGGGGAAACATCCTTATGGTGTTACTAGAGGTACAGGATCTACAGGGGAAACATCCTTATGGTGTTACTAGAGGTACAGGATCTACAGGGGAAACATCCTTATGGTGCTACTAGAGGTACAGGATCTACAGGGGAAACATCCTTATGGTGTTACTAGAGGTACAGGATCTACAGGGGAAACATCCTTATGGTGCTACTAGAGGTACAGGATCTACAGGGGAAACATCCTTATGGTGCTACTAGAGGTACAGGATCTACAGGGAAACATCCTTATGGTGCTACTAGAGGTACAGGGGAAACATCCTTATGGTGCTACTAGAGGTACAGGGGAAACATCCTTATGGTGTTACTAGAGGTACAGGATCTACAGGGGAAACATCCTTATGGTGCTACTAGAGGTACAGGATCTACAGGGGAAACATCCTTATGGTGTTACTAGAGGTACAGGATCTACAGGGGAAACATCCTTATGGTGTTACTAGAGGTACAGGAGAAACATCCTTATGGTGCTACTAGAGGTACAGGGGAAACATCCTTATGGTGTTACTAGAGGTACAGGATCTACAGGGGAAACATCCTTATGGTGTTACTAGAGGTACAGGATCTACAGGGGAAACATCCTTATGGTGTTACTAGAGGTACAGGATCTACAGGGGAAACATCCTTATGGTGTTACTAGAGGTACAGGATCTACAGGGGAAACATCCTTATGGTGTTACTAGAGGTACAGGAGAAACATCCTTATGGTGTTACTAGAGGTACAGGATCTACAGGGGAAACATCCTTATGGTGTTACTAGAGGTACAGGAGAAACATCCTTATGGTGTTACTAGAGGTACAGGATCTACAGGGGAAACATCCTTATGGTGCTACTAGAGGTACAGGATCTACAGGGAAACATCCTTATGGTGCTACTAGAGGTACAGGATCTACAGGGGAAACATCCTTATGGTGTTACTAGAGGTACAGGATCTACAGGGGAAACATCCTTATGGTGCTACTAGAGGTACAGGGGAAACATCCTTATGGTGTTACTAGAGGTACAGGATCTACAGGGGAAACATCCTTATGGTGTTACTAGAGGTACAGGGGAAACATCCTTATGGTGCTACTAGAGGTACAGGATCTACAGGGGGAACATCCTTATGGTGTTACTAGAGGTACAGGATCTACAGGGGAAACATCCTTATGGTGTTACTAGAGGTACAGGATCTACAGGGGAAACATCCTTATGGTGTTACTAGAGGTACAGGATCTACAGGGGAAACATCCTTATGGTGCTACTAGAGGTACAGGATCTACAGGGGAAACATCCTTATGGTGTTACTAGAGGTACAGGGGAAACATCCTTATGGTGCTACTAGAGGTACAGGGGAAACATCCTTATGGTGTTACTAGAGGTACAGGGGAAACATCCTTATGGTGTTACTAGAGGTACAGGGGAAACATCCTTATGGTGCTACTAGAGGTACAGGATCTACAGGGGAAACATCCTTATGGTGCTACTAGAGGTACAGGATCTACAGGGGAAACATCCTTATGGTGTTACTAGAGGTACAGGGGAAACATCCTTATGGTGTTACTAGAGGTACAGGGTCTACAGGGGAAACATCCTTATGGTGTTACTAGAGGTACAGGAGAAACATCCTTATGGTGCTACTAGAGGTACAGGGGAAACATCCTTATGGTGTTACTAGAGGTACAGGGGAAACATCCTTATGGTGTTACTAGAGGTACAGGGGAAACATCCTTATGGTGTTACTAGAGGTACAGGGTCTACAGGGGAAACATCCTTATGGTGTTACTAGAGGTACAGGGGAAACATCCTTATGGTGTTACTAGAGGTACAGGGTCTACAGGGGAAACATCCTTATGGTGTTACTAGAGGTACAGGGGAAACATCCTTATGGTGTTACTAGAGGTACAGGGTCTACAGGGGAAACATCCTTATGGTGTTACTAGAGGTACAGGGGAAACATCCTTATGGTGCTACTAGAGGTACAGGGGAAACATCCTTATGGTGTTACTAGAGGTACAGGAGAAACATCCTTATGGTGTTACTAGAGGTACAGGGGAAACATCCTTATGGTGCTACTAGAGGTACAGGAGAAACATCCTTATGGTGTTACTAGAGGTACAGGATCTACAGGGGAAACATCCTTATGGTGTTACTAGAGGTACAGGATCTACAGGGGAAACATCCTTATGGTGCTACTAGAGGTACAGGATCTACAGGGGAAACATCCTTATGGTGTTACTAGAGGTACAGGAGAAACATCCTTATGGTGCTACTAGAGGTACAGGGGGAACATCCTTATGGTGCTACTAGAGGTACAGGGGAAACATCCTTATGGTGCTACTAGAGGTACAGGGGAAACATCCTTATGGTGTTACTAGAGGTACAGGGGAAACATCCTTATGGTGCTACTAGAGGTACAGGATCTACAGGGGAAACATCCTTATGGTGTTACTAGAGGTACAGGGGAAACATCCTTATGGTGCTACTAGAGGTACAGGATCTACAGGGGAAACATCCTTATGGTGTTACTAGAGGTACAGGATCTACAGGGGAAACATCCTTATGGTGTTACTAGAGGTACAGGGGAAACATCCTTATGGTGCTACTAGAGGTACAGGGGAAACATCCTTATGGTGTTACTAGAGGTACAGGGGAAACATCCTTATGGTGTTACTAGAGGTACAGGATCTACAGGGGAAACATCCTTATGGTGTTACTAGAGGTACAGGGGGAACATCCTTATGGTGTTACTAGAGGTACAGGATCTACAGGGGAAACATCCTTATGGTGTTACTAGAGGTACAGGGGAAACATCCTTATGGTGTTACTAGAGGTACAGGATCTACAGGGGAAACATCCTTATGGTGCTACTAGAGGTACAGGGGAAACATCCTTATGGTGCTACTAGAGGTACAGGGGAAACATCCTTATGGTGTTACTAGAGGTACAGGGGAAACATCCTTATGGTGTTACTAGAGGTACAGGATCTACAGGGGAACATCCTTATGGTGCTACTAGAGGTACAGGGGAAACATCCTTATGGTGCTACTAGAGGTACAGGGGAAACATCCTTATGGTGTTACTAGAGGTACAGGATCTACAGGGGAAACATCCTGATGGTGTTACTAGAGGTACAGGGGAAACATCCTTATGGTGCTACTAGAGGTACAGGGGAAACATCCTTATGGTGCTACTAGAGGTACAGGGGGAACATCCTTATGGTGCTACTAGAGGTACAGGGGAAACATCCTTATGGTGCTACTAGAGGTACAGGGGAAACATCCTTCTGGTGTTACTAGAGGTACAGGGGAAACATCCTTATGGTGTTACTAGAGGTACAGGAGAAACATCCTTATGGTGTTACTAGAGGTACAGGATCTACAGAGGAAACATCCTTATGGTGTTACTAGAGGTACAGGAGAAACATCCTTATGGTGCTACTAGAGGTACAGGGGGAACATCCTTATGGTGCTACTAGAGGTACAGGGGAAACATCCTTATGGTGCTACTAGAGGTACAGGGGAAACATCCTTATGGTGTTACTAGAGGTACAGAGGAAACATCCTTATGGTGCTACTAGAGGTACAGGATCTACAGGGGAAACATCCTTATGGTGTTACTAGAGGTACAGGGGAAACATCCTTATGGTGCTACTAGAGGTACAGGATCTACAGGGGAAACATCCTTATGGTGTTACTAGAGGTACAGGATCTACAGGGGAAACATCCTTATGGTGTTACTAGAGGTACAGGGGAAACATCCTTATGGTGCTACTAGAGGTACAGGGGAAACATCCTTATGGTGTTACTAGAGGTACAGGGGAAACATCCTTATGGTGTTACTAGAGGTACAGGATCTACAGGGGAAACATCCTTATGGTGTTACTAGAGGTACAGGGGGAACATCCTTATGTTGTTACTAGAGGTACAGGACCTACAGGGGAAACATCCTTATGGTGTTACTAGAGGTACAGGGGAAACATCCTTATGGTGTTACTAGAGGTACAGGATCTACAGGGGAAACATCCTTATGGTGCTACTAGAGGTACAGGGGAAACATCCTTATGGTGCTACTAGAGGTACAGGGGAAACATCCTTATGGTGTTACTAGAGGTACAGGGGAAACATCCTTATGGTGTTACTAGAGGTACAGGATCTACAGGGGAACATCCTTATGGTGCTACTAGAGGTACAGGGGAAACATCCTTATGGTGCTACTAGAGGTACAGGGGAAACATCCTTATGGTGTTACTAGAGGTACAGGATCTACAGGGGAAACATCCTGATGGTGTTACTAGAGGTACAGGGGAAACATCCTTATGGTGCTACTAGAGGTACAGGGGAAACATCCTGATGGTGTTACTAGAGGTACAGGGGAAACATCCTTATGGTGCTACTAGAGGTACAGGATCTACAGGGGAACATCCTTATGGTGTTACTAGAGGTACAGGATCTACAGGGGAAACATCCTTATGGTGCTACTAGAGGTACAGGGGAAACATCCTTATGGTGCTACTAGAGGTACAGGGGAAACATCCTTATGGTGTTACTAGAGGTACAGGATCTACAGGGGAAACATCCTGATGGTGTTACTAGAGGTACAGGGGAAACATCCTTATGGTGCTACTAGAGGTACAGGATCTACAGGGGAAACATCCTTATGGTGTTACTAGAGGTACAGGGGAACATCCTTATGGTGTTACTAGAGGTACAGGGGAAACATCCTTATGGTGTTACTAGAGGTACAGGGGAAACATCCTTATGGTGCTACTAGAGGTACAGGGGAACATCCTTATGGTGTTACTAGAGGTACAGGGGAAACATCCTTATGGTGTTACTAGAGGTACAGGATCTACAGGGGAAACATCCTTATGGTGTTACTAGAGGTACAGGATCTACAGGGGAAACATCCTTATGGTGTTACTAGAGGTACAGGGGAAACATCCTTATGGTGTTACTAGAGGTACAGGATCTACAGGGGAAACATCCTTATGGTGTTACTAGAGGTACAGGATCTACAGGGGAAACATCCTTATGGTGCTACTAGAGGTACAGGATCTACAGGGGAAACATCCTTATGGTGTTACTAGAGGTACAGGATCTACAGGGGAAACATCCTTATGGTGCTACTAGAGGTACAGGATCTACAGGGGAAACATCCTTATGGTGCTACTAGAGGTACAGGATCTACAGGGAAACATCCTTATGGTGCTACTAGAGGTACAGGGGAAACATCCTTATGGTGCTACTAGAGGTACAGGGGAAACATCCTTATGGTGTTACTAGAGGTACAGGATCTACAGGGGAAACATCCTTATGGTGCTACTAGAGGTACAGGATCTACAGGGGAAACATCCTTATGGTGTTACTAGAGGTACAGGATCTACAGGGGAAACATCCTTATGGTGTTACTAGAGGTACAGGAGAAACATCCTTATGGTGCTACTAGAGGTACAGGGGAAACATCCTTATGGTGTTACTAGAGGTACAGGATCTACAGGGGAAACATCCTTATGGTGTTACTAGAGGTACAGGATCTACAGGGGAAACATCCTTATGGTGTTACTAGAGGTACAGGATCTACAGGGGAAACATCCTTATGGTGTTACTAGAGGTACAGGATCTACAGGGGAAACATCCTTATGGTGTTACTAGAGGTACAGGAGAAACATCCTTATGGTGTTACTAGAGGTACAGGATCTACAGGGGAAACATCCTTATGGTGTTACTAGAGGTACAGGAGAAACATCCTTATGGTGTTACTAGAGGTACAGGATCTACAGGGGAAACATCCTTATGGTGCTACTAGAGGTACAGGATCTACAGGGAAACATCCTTATGGTGCTACTAGAGGTACAGGATCTACAGGGGAAACATCCTTATGGTGTTACTAGAGGTACAGGATCTACAGGGGAAACATCCTTATGGTGTTACTAGAGGTACAGGGGAAACATCCTTATGGTGTTACTAGAGGTAAAGGATCTACAGGGGAAACATCCTTATGATGCTACTAGAGGTACAGGATCTACAGGGGAAACATCCTTATGGTGCTACTAGAGGTACAGGGGAAACATCCTTATGGTGTTACTAGAGGTACAGGATCTACAGGGGAAACATCCTTATGGTGTTACTAGAGGTACAGGGGAAACATCCTTATGGTGCTACTAGAGGTACAGGATCTACAGGGGGAACATCCTTATGGTGTTACTAGAGGTACAGGATCTACAGGGGAAACATCCTTATGGTGTTACTAGAGGTACAGGATCTACAGGGGAAACATCCTTATGGTGTTACTAGAGGTACAGGATCTACAGGGGAAACATCCTTATGGTGCTACTAGAGGTACAGGATCTACAGGGGAAACATCCTTATGGTGTTACTAGAGGTACAGGGGAAACATCCTTATGGTGCTACTAGAGGTACAGGGGAAACATCCTTATGGTGTTACTAGAGGTACAGGGGAAACATCCTTATGGTGTTACTAGAGGTACAGGGGAAACATCCTTATGGTGCTACTAGAGGTACAGGATCTACAGGGGAAACATCCTTATGGTGCTACTAGAGGTACAGGATCTACAGGGGAAACATCCTTATGGTGTTACTAGAGGTACAGGGGAAACATCCTTATGGTGTTACTAGAGGTACAGGGTCTACAGGGGAAACATCCTTATGGTGTTACTAGAGGTACAGGAGAAACATCCTTATGGTGCTACTAGAGGTACAGGGGAAACATCCTTATGGTGTTACTAGAGGTACAGGGGAAACATCCTTATGGTGCTACTAGAGGTACAGGGGAAACATCCTTATGGTGTTACTAGAGGTACAGGAGAAACATCCTTATGGTGTTACTAGAGGTACAGGGGAAACATCCTTATGGTGCTACTAGAGGTACAGGAGAAACATCCTTATGGTGTTACTAGAGGTACAGGATCTACAGGGGAAACATCCTTATGGTGTTACTAGAGGTACAGGATCTACAGGGGAAACATCCTTATGGTGCTACTAGAGGTACAGGATCTACAGGGGAAACATCCTTATGGTGTTACTAGAGGTACAGGAGAAACATCCTTATGGTGCTACTAGAGGTACAGGGGGAACATCCTTATGGTGCTACTAGAGGTACAGGGGAAACATCCTTATGGTGCTACTAGAGGTACAGGGGAAACATCCTTATGGTGTTACTAGAGGTACAGGGGAAACATCCTTATGGTGCTACTAGAGGTACAGGATCTACAGGGGAAACATCCTTATGGTGTTACTAGAGGTACAGGGGAAACATCCTTATGGTGCTACTAGAGGTACAGGATCTACAGGGGAAACATCCTTATGGTGTTACTAGAGGTACAGGATCTACAGGGGAAACATCCTTATGGTGTTACTAGAGGTACAGGGGAAACATCCTTATGGTGCTACTAGAGGTACAGGGGAAACATCCTTATGGTGTTACTAGAGGTACAGGGGAAACATCCTTATGGTGTTACTAGAGGTACAGGATCTACAGGGGAAACATCCTTATGGTGTTACTAGAGGTACAGGGGGAACATCCTTATGGTGTTACTAGAGGTACAGGATCTACAGGGGAAACATCCTTATGGTGCTACTAGAGGTACAGGGGAAACATCCTTATGGTGTTACTAGAGGTACAGGGGAAACATCCTTATGGTGCTACTAGAGGTACAGGGGAAACATCCTTATGGTGCTACTAGAGGTACAGGGGAAACATCCTTATGGTGTTACTAGAGGTACAGGAGAAACATCCTTATGGTGCTACTAGAGGTACAGGGGAAACATCCTCATGGTGTTACTAGAGGTACAGGATCTACAGGGGAAACATCCTTATGGTGCTACTAGAGGTACAGGGGAAACATCCTTATGGTGTTACTAGAGGTACAGGGGAAACATCCTTATGGTGTTACTAGAGGTACAGGAGAAACATCCTTATGGTGCTACTAGAGGTACAGGATCTACAGGGGAAACATCCTTATGGTGCTACTAGAGGTACAGGATCTACAGGGGAAACATCCTTATGGTGTTACTAGAGGTACAGGATCTACAGGGGAAACATCCTTATGGTGTTACTAGAGGTACAGGATCTACAGGGGAAACATCCTTATGGTGTTACTAGAGGTACAGGATCTACAGGGGAAACATCCTTATGGTGTTACTAGAGGTACAGGGGAAACATCCTTATGGTGCTACTAGAGGTACAGGGGAAACATCCTTATGGTGCTACTAGAGGTACAGGGGAAACATCCTTATGGTGCTACTAGAGGTACAGGGGAAACATCCTTATGGTGCTACTAGAGGTACAGGATCTACAGGGGAAACATCCTCATGGTGCTACTAGAGGTACAGGATCTACAGGGGAACATCCTTATGGTGTTACTAGAGGTACAGGATCTACAGGGGAAACATCCTTATGGTGTTACTAGAGGTACAGGGGAAACATCCTTATGGTGTTACTAGAGGTACAGGATCTACAGGGGAAACATCCTTATGGTGCTACTAGAGGTACAGGATCTACAGGGGAAACATCCTTATGGTGCTACTAGAGGTACAGGGGAAACATCCTTATGGTGCTACTAGAGGTACAGGGGAAACATCCTTATGGTGCTACTAGAGGTACAGGATCTACAGGGGAAACATCCTTATGGTGCTACTAGAGGTACAGGGGAAACATCCTTATGGTGCTACTAGAGGTACAGGGGAAACATCCTTATGGTGTTACTAGAGGTACAGGGGAAACATCCTTATGGTGTTACTAGAGGTACAGGATCTACAGGGGAACATCCTTATGGTGCTACTAGAGGTACAGGGGAAACATCCTTATGGTGCTACTAGAGGTACAGGGGAAACATCCTTATGGTGTTACTAGAGGTACAGGATCTACAGGGGAAACATCCTGATGGTGTTACTAGAGGTACAGGGGAAACATCCTTATGGTGCTACTAGAGGTACAGGGGAAACATCCTGATGGTGTTACTAGAGGTACAGGGGAAACATCCTTATGGTGCTACTAGAGGTACAGGATCTACAGGGGAACATCCTTATGGTGTTACTAGAGGTACAGGATCTACAGGGGAAACATCCTTATGGTGCTACTAGAGGTACAGGGGAAACATCCTTATGGTGCTACTAGAGGTACAGGGGAAACATCCTTATGGTGTTACTAGAGGTACAGGATCTACAGGGGAAACATCCTGATGGTGTTACTAGAGGTACAGGGGAAACATCCTTATGGTGCTACTAGAGGTACAGGATCTACAGGGGAAACATCCTTATGGTGTTACTAGAGGTACAGGGGAACATCCTTATGGTGTTACTAGAGGTACAGGGGAAACATCCTTATGGTGTTACTAGAGGTACAGGGGAAACATCCTTATGGTGCTACTAGAGGTACAGGGGAACATCCTTATGGTGTTACTAGAGGTACAGGGGAAACATCCTTATGGTGTTACTAGAGGTACAGGGGAAACATCCTTATGGTGTTACTAGAGGTACAGGGGAAACATCCTTATGGTGTTACTAGAGGTACAGGGGAACATCCTTATGGTGTTACTAGAGGTACAGGGGAAACATCCTTATGGTGTTACTAGAGGTACAGGGGAACATCCTTATGGTGTTACTAGAGGTACAGGGGAAACATCCTTATGGTGCTACTAGAGGTACAGGGGAAACATCCTTATGGTGCTACTAGAGGTACAGGATCTACAGGGGAAACATCCTTATGGTGTTACTAGAGGTACAGGATCTACAGGGGAATCATCCTTATGGTGTTACTAGAGGTACAGGATCTACAGGGGAAACATCCTTATGGTGCTACTAGAGGTACAGGGGAAACATCCTTATGGTGCTACTAGAGGTACAGGAGAAACATCCTTATGGTGTTACTAGAGGTACAGGGGAAACATCCTTATGGTGTTACTAGAGGTACAGGGGAAACTTCCTTATGGTGCTACTAGAGGTACAGGGGAAACATCCTTATGGTGTTACTAGAGGTACAGGGGAAACATCCTTATGGTGCTACTAGAGGTACAGGGGAAACATCATTATGGTGCTACTAGAGGTACAGGAGAAACATCCTTATGGTGTTACTAGAGGTACAGGGGAAACATCCTTATGGTGTTACTAGAGGTACAGGGGAAACATCCTTATGGTGCTGCTAGAGGTACAGGATCTACAGGGGAAACATCCTTATGGTGTTACTAGAGGTACAGGGGAAACATCCTTATGGTGTTACTAGAGGTACAGGGGAAACATCCTTATGGTGCTACTAGAGGTACAGGGGAAACATCCTTATGGTGTTACTAGAGGTACAGGGGAAACATCCTTATGGTGCTACTAGAGGTACAGGAGAAACATCCTTATGGTGTTACTAGAGGTACAGGGGAAACATCCTTATGGTGCTACTAGAGGTACAGGATCTACAGGGGAAACATCCTTATGGTGCTACTAGAGGTACAGGATCTACAGGGGAAACATCCTTATTGTGTTACTAGAGGTACAGGGGAAACATCCTTATGGTGTTACTAGAGGTACAGGATCTACAGGGGAAACATCCTTATGGTGTTACTAGAGGTACAGGATCTACAGGGGAAACATCCTCATGGTGCTACTAGAGGTACAGGGGAAACATCCTTATGGTGCTACTAGAGGTACAGGGGAAACATCCTTATGGTGCTACTAGAGGTACAGGGGAAACATCCTTATGGTGTTACTAGAGGTACAGGGGAAACATCCTTATGGTGTTACTAGAGGTACAGGATCTACAGGGGAAACATCCTTATGGTGTTACTAGAGGTACAGGATCTACAGGGGAAACATCCTTATGGTGTTACTAGAGGTACAGGGGAAACATCCTTATGGTGTTACTAGAGGTACAGGGGAAACATCCTTATGGTGTTACTAGAGGTACAGGATCTACAGGGGAAACATCCTTATGGTGTTACTAGAGGTACAGGATCTACAGGGGAAACATCCTTATGGTGTTACTAGAGGTACAGGGGAAACATCCTTATGGTGTTACTAGAGGTACAGGGGAAACATCCTTATGGTGCTACTAGAGGTACAGGATCTACAGGGGAAACATCCTTATGGTGTTACTAGAGGTACAGGATCTACAGGGGAAACATCCTTATGGTGTTACTAGAGGTACAGGGGAAACGTCCTTATGGTGCTACTAGAGGTACAGGGGAAACATCCTTATGGTGCTACTAGAGGTACAGGATCTACAGGGGAAACATCCTTATGGTGTTACTAGAGGTACAGGGGAAACATCCTTATGGTGCTACTAGAGGTACAGGATCTACAGGGGAAACATCCTTATGGTGTTACTAGAGGTACAGGGGAAACGTCCTGGCAGTCAGAATGTAAAGAGGAGTCTCATGATAATATGTACATACCAATGTTTATTAACAATATCACTTGATGTCTTCACAACTATCATTGAAAGAAAGGATATATTTAACAGAAAACTATTTATTCTGTTATTGTTGGGATTTATTCTGTTCAAGCTTTTAAAGTGTTTTGGAGCTTCATCATCAGGCCAGGTATCAGTGTTTCCTCTACATCTTCATCGGGCCAGGTATCAGGGTTTCCTCTACCGCTTCATCAGGCCAGGTATCATTGTTTCCTCTACATCTTCATCGGGCCAGGTATCAGTGTTTCCTCTACAGCTTCATCGGGCCAGGTATCAGGGCTTTCCTCTACAGCTTCATCAGGCCAGGTTTTGGGGTTTCCTCTACAGCTTCATCAGGCCAGGTTTTGGGGTTTCCTCTACAGCTTCATCAAGCCAGGTATCAGTGTTTCCTCTACAGCTTGATCAGGCCAGGTATCAGGGTTTCCTCTACAGCTTCATCAAGCCAGGTATCAGGTTTTCCTCTACAGCTTCATCAGGCCAGGTATCAGTGTTTCATCTACAGCTTCATCAGGCCAGGTATCAGTGTTTCCTCTACAGCTTCATCAGGCCAGGTATCAGTGTTTCCTCTGCTGATTCAGCAAGCCAGGTATCAGTGTTTCCTCTACCGCTTCATCAAGCCAGGTATCAGGGTTTCCTCTACAGATTCATCAAGCCAGGTATCAGTGTTTCCTCTACAGATTCATCAAGCCAGGTATCAGTGTTTCCTCTACAGCTTCATCAGGCCAGGTATCATTGTTTCCTCTACAGCTTCATCGGGCCAGGTATCATTGTTTCCTCTACAGCTTCATCGGGCCAGGTATCAGGGTTTCCTCTACAGGATCTACATATTATACGTATTGCACAAGTTGACTGTAGGTATTTACTTAAAGTATATTGGATGCAGCCTCCCGAGTGGCGCAGCGGTCTAAGACACTGCATCGCAGTGCTAGAGGCGTCACTACAGACTCTGGATCGATCCCGGGCTGTGTCGCAGTCGGCCGCGACCGGGAGACCCGTGAGATGTTTCCTCCGACACATTGGTGCGGCTGCCACAACAAAAAATAATAATTTGAGTTTCAGTTCTAAGTGCTAAAGAAACCTTTCAAATTTTGATGGGGGGGGGGGGGGGGGTCGTCTGCGAGTGCTGCACATCTGTTGTCCTTTACAAACACTGTTTTGAATTTTACAAAAAAAAATGTTTTACTTACTGTAAATAACTTACTTACTTACTGTAAATAATAGGCTGTAAATCAGACAAGTCAGTGTACGATATCCCCGATGCAGTGAAAATAATTAAAAACATTGAATAATGAAGTCTTATGTTTAATATGCAACATCTTTTTGAGCGCGAACCTAGTACATCTCTTTGTCTGAATTCGCGAGTTTTAACGCACCAGCCAAGCTTCTGGGAGAGTTCGACAGTTCTCTTTTGAATGGTTGTGTTTCTCAGAGAACGGTCCTCATCCTCCGTGGCGGTTGGATCCACAGGCTGCCCCTCCAGTCTCCGAAGCCTCTCGCAGAATAACACAAATAAAGACAGAAACAAAAAAAAGATAAGTATTGCTATTAGTAGTTTACTATTTAAATTAAAAAAATGTTGTAAAACTTAAATGAATTAAACTAAGTATGAACTATACTGGTCAACTTTTTTTTAATGATAAAATAATACCCATCCTTCACAGTGGGGAGATCCAGCGTGTGTTCACTGCAGCAGGGATTCCCACTGTCTCCAAACTCTCCCTTCAAACGCCTCGTTTAAAGTGATGCTAGTGTGGAGCAATGAGCTAATCTTGGACGCGTTGAAAACAGCTAGACTGACACCTCTAGTCTCCTTCAACACATCGCCCACCACTAGTTGCAATGTACGTAGAAAACACTGTCAACTTTGTTGTTGACCTTTTCTTTTATATATATACCCCAAAGTAGTGTGGATGGTCTCCTGTTCTTCAACTTCCAGGTCATGTAGATGATGATCACCATGCACAGCCTCTTCTTCATCGCCTGGGATGCACACTGTCCATGCCTTTCTCATATTAGCTGCATTGTCACATATTATGTCATCTAGTTTACGTTTGATCGCATACTCGTCACAGATGCCATCAAACTGCTCGCATATTCGTTCCCCTGTGTGTGATCCTGTAAAGCGGTTACATGTACAACAGATTGAACCTCAGCTGTATGGCCTCATTCTCCATTTCAATTCCAGTGGGCGGTGAGACCCCAAGTAATCCTCTCATCTCCCTGTCGGACCATATGTCTACCGAGACAGAGACGCGGTCTGATTGTGCCATCTGGTCTTTGAGTTTTGTCTGCCTGTCGGCAACCAGCATGTCAATTTTTGAAGGATAAATACACGGGGGCGTATTTGCTATCAAACACTGACATAAAGCGACAAAAAGCTCTTGGGTTAAACGATGGACAAGAGCATGTTGCAATCCACAATCAGGTCAGAGATGGAATTGGTGATAGATTTTAGCTGTGGTTTGTGTTGTACAGAGCATGTCTCTATGGATTAGGAGATGTGAGGCTAATGAAGGTATTCTAATAATCTCTATGGATTAGGAGATGTGAGGCTAATGAAGGATTTCTAATAATCTCTATGGATTAGGAGATGTGAGGCTAATGAAGGACTTCTAATAATCTCTATGGATTAGGAGATGTGAGGCTAATGAAGGTATTCTAATAATCTCTATGGATTAGGAGATGTGAGGCTAATGAAGGTATTCTAATAATCTCTATGGATTAGGAGATGTGAGGCTAATGAAGGACTTCTAATGATCTCTATGGATTAGGAGATGTGATGCTGCTGAAGGAATGCTAATGATCTCTATGGATGATGAATGATCAAATGGTAGGGGGAACAATTGCACGCTAGCTAGCTAGTATGTTCCAGAACATTACCTCACGTTAGCTAGAGGTCTGTGGAGGTCCGTTAGAGAGGTCTGCGGAGGTCCGTTAGAGAGGTCTGCGGAGGTCCGTTAGAGAGGTCTGCGGAGGTCCGTTAGAGAGGTCTGAGGAGGTCCGTTAGAGAGGTCTGAGGAGGTCCGTTAGAGAGGTCTGTGGAGGTCCGTTAGAGAGGTCTGAGGAGGTCCGTTAGAGAGGTCTGAGGAGGTCCGTTAGAGAGGTCTGTGGAGGTCCGTTAGAGAGTCTGTGGTCCGTTAGAGAGGTCTGCGGAGGTCCGTTAGAGAGGTCTGCGGAGGTCCGTTAGAGAGGTCTGTCTAATGGTCCGTTAGAGAGGTCTGCGGAGGTCCGTTAGAGAGGTCTGTCTAATGGTCCGTTAGAGAGGTCTGCGGAGGTCCGTTAGAGAGGTCTGAGGAGGTCCGTTAGAGAGGTCTCTGGAGGTCCGTTAGAGAGGTCTGAGGAGGTCCGTTAGAGAGGCCTGAGGAGGTCCGTTAGAGAGGTCTGCGGAGGTCCGTTAGAGAGGTCTGCGGAGGTCCGTTAGAGAGGTCTGTGGAGGTCCGTTAGAGAGGTCTGAGGACGTTGGTTGGCTAACAGAAGGTGCTGCAAGAGGAAAGTAGGTAAGAGGATGAGAAGAGGGTGATAAACTTTCGCTATGGAGAAAACTAAACAAGTCTCCTGAGTCTCTCGAGTCATACCGCTCATGTCCAAGTTGAGTCATGAGTCATCCACAGACCTGTAGTAGTAGATTTGAGCTTTATGACTCATGACTTCATTTGAAATTGAGAGTGGCTGATATAAGATGGGGCCAGGATAGATAGAGAGTGGCTGATATAAAAAGGGGCCAGGACTATTTCTTGCTTGTGTGTGTGTGTGTGTGTGTGTGCGTGCGTGTGTGTGTGCGTGTGCGTTTGAGTGTGAGTGTGTGTATGTGTACACGGAAAGGGTCAGTGAGAGGCTGTACACTCCAACTCCCTTGGATTAGATCGCAGGCCATTAACCCTGATTAAAACACGAATAAAACCAGGATTTGTCAACAGGGAGACCTCGTTACACCCCTCACACACACACCCCTCACACACACCCCTCACACACACACACACACACACACACACACACACACACACATCACACACACCCCTCACACACACACACACACACACACACACACACACACACATCACACACACCCCTCACACACACACACACACGAACACACACGAACACACACACACACGTACGCACGCGCACACACACACACACACACACACACACACACACACACACACACACACACACACACACACATCACACACACTCCCTCATTGTTCGCAGCTCCAAGCACTCATTGATTAAATAGATTTGCTACAGGAGATCTCATCTCAAATGTACGAGGCGCAAGGACTGATAAGAAATACATGTAATATTATCTGATCTGTTCTGAAGTTGTCTGATCTGATCTGAAGTTATCTGATCTGTTCTGATCTTATCATATCTGATCTGTTCTGATCTTATCTGATCTTATCTGTTCTGAAGTTACCTGTTCTGATCTGTTCTGGAATGATCTGTTCTGATCTGTTCTGGAATGATCTGTTCTGAAGTTATCTGTTCTGATCTGATCTTATCTGTTCTGAAGTTACCTGATCGTATCTGTTCTGATCTGTTCTGATCTTATCTGTTCTGATCAAATCTCTTCTGATCAAATCTGTTCTGCTCTTATCTTATCATATCTGTTCTTATCATATCTGATCTTATCATATCTGATCTTATCTGATCTTATCTGATCTTATCTGATCACATCTTTTCACTCTTTATCTTCTGTAATAGTCAACAATAGAGGAATGCAATATCTTCAAAGCGTTTCATGTTAACACCAATGAGACAAACAGAAGGAGATGTTTAGTAGCTTGTATACAGCTGCTCCTAGAGAACATTCAAACTTCAACACTGTTTCAGTGAGTTTTCCTTTTCCAGATGTAGGATCTTTATTTGATCAACCTACTGCAGGAGACCTTACCTGCAATGCAGGATATGTAAAAAAAAAAGAATTGGAGTTTATTTAAGATTTAAAGTTAAAAAAATGTCAACAGAAATTTCAGATTAGATTTTTCTTTATGAAAAATGTATCAACCCTTATAAAAATGTCCATTAATTATAATCAACATTTCCTGTTGTTCCAGGAATATGTTTTCCTGCTGTAGCAAACAGACTCAAACAACACTGTGAAATCCTGAAGGGACTGGTATACGGTCCAGATTTTAGGTCACTGGTTCTCTCCTCTCCTCTCCTCTCTCCTCTGGCTCATGGGACACACACAGGAGACTGGGGAAACTAGTAACAGTGCCCTGTATCTTCCTCCAGGCTATGGGGCCAACATACTTAAATCAAATGTGACAGGTCTTCCCCCATCTCCTCCATTGTAAAGTGGAGATGCCTAAAGACATTGGCTGTGTCTGAAATGGCACATAATTCCCTATACAGTGCTATACTTTTAGCCAGGGCCCTATGGCACCCTATTCCCTATATAGTGCACTACTTTTAACCAGGGCACATGGTTGCATGGGGTCAAAAGTAGTGGACTATGTAGGGAACAAGGTGCCATGTCAGACGTAGTCCTTCCTTCCCCCCCATCCCCCCCTCCCCCCCATCCCCCCCACATCCTCCACATCTTCAACACTACAGGTCTGGAATCATGACCTGGTTCCATATAGACTCTCTCATGTCTCAGTCAGGTCTGGAATCATGACCTGGTTCCATATAAACTCTCTCATGTCTCAGTCAGCTCTGGAATCATGACCTGGTTCCATATAGACTCTCTCATGTCTCAGTCAGCTCTGGAATCATGACCTGGTTCCATATAGACTCTCTCATGTCTCAGTCAGCTCTGGAATCATGACCTGGTTCCATTCAGGCTCCCTCATGTCTCAGTCCTGGTTCCATATAGACTCCCTCATGTCTCAGTCCTGGTTCCATTCAGGCTCCCTCATGTCTCAGTCCTGGTTCCATATAGACTCCCTCATGTCTCAGTCCTGGTTCCATTCAGGCTCCCTCATGTCTCAGTCCTGGTTCCATATAGACTCCCTCATGTCTCAGTCCTGGTTCCATTCAGGCTCCCTCATGTCTCAGTCCTGGTTCCATATAGACTCCCTCATGTCTCAGTCCTGGTTCCATTCAGACTCCCTCATGTCTCAGTCCTGGTTCCATTCAGGCTCTCTCATGTCTCAGTCCTGGTTCCATTCAGGCTCCCTCATGTCTCAGTCCTGGTTCCATATAGACTCCCTCATGTCTCAGTCCTGGTTCCATATAGACTCCCTCATGTCTCAGTCCTGGTTCCATATAGACTCCCTCATGTCTCAGTCCTGGTTCCATATAGACTCCCTCATGTCTCAGTCCTGGTTCCATAAAGACTCCCTCGTGTCTCAGTCCTGGTTCCATATAGACTCCCTCATGTCTCAGTCCTGGTTCCATATAGGCTCCCTCATGTCTCAGTCCTGGTTCCATAAAGACTCCCTCATGTCTCAGTCATGGTTCCATTCAGGCTCCCTCATGTCTCAGTCCTGGTTCCATATAGACTCCCTCATGTCTCAGTCCTGGTTCCATATAGACTCCCTCATGTCTCAGTCCTGGTTCCATATAGACTCCCTCATGTCTCAGTCCTGGTTCCATATAGGCTCCCTCATGTCTCAGTCCTGGTTCCATATAGACTCCCTCATGTCTCAGTCCTGGTTCCATAAAGACTCCCTCATGTCTCAGTCCTGGTTCCATTCAGACTCCCTCATGTCTCAGTCAGTCTTAATCCTATTGTTAACACATTGTACTGTTCACATTAAAGTGGCAATCTGCAATGCTACATCCATTTTTTTTCATCCTTTAAATTAACGATACACACTTATTGATTCTTTAAGAATATAACGTATAAATGCCTCATGAGCTTTAGTTCAACTGCCGCAAGGATTTGAGAATGGTTGCATTTCTGCAGCCCCATTCCTCAGCTGTTTACCAGATCAGTTGAGGGGGGTCAGCTTTGTTTTGGTTTGAACTGCATATTGTCCCTTTAAGGACTTGTAATGACATATTAACCCACCCCTACTGTACCCCCCCCCCCCCTCTCCCCCTCTCTGACCTGGAAAAGGAAGCACTCAACATGCAGTTGGTTGGGTTGGTGATCATGCAGGTCTTGATGTGCTGTGAGTAGTACATTACTCTAGGCTGACAGACAGAGTGTTACAGACTGTATCCCACCTATCACATTTTGGCTTCAGTTTTCAACCTCAATGGCATTTAAAATAAAAATGTTTTACCATTAGACAGACAGCATGACAGACCATTAGACAGACAGCATGACAGACCATTAGACAGACAGCATGACAGACCATTAGACAGACAGCATGACAGACCATTAGACAGACAGCATGACAGACCATTAGACAGACAGCATGACAGACCATTAGACAGACAGCATGACAGACCATTAGACAGACAGCATGACAGACCATTAGACAGACACCATGACAGACAGCATGACAGACCATTAGACAGACAGCATGACAGACCATTAGACAGACAGCATGACAGACCATTAGACAGACAGCATGACAGACCATTAGACAGACAGCATGACAGACAGCATGACAGACCATTAGACAGACAGCATGACAGACCATTAGACAGACAGCATGACAGACCATTAGACAGACAGCATGACAGACCATTAGACAGACACCATGACAGACCATTAGACAGACAGCATGACAGACCATTAGACAGACAGCATGACAGACCATTAGACAGACAGCATGACAGACCATTAGACAGACAGCATGACAGACCATTAGACAGACAGCATGACAGACCATTAGACAGACAGCATGACAGACCATTAGACAGACAGCATGACAGACCATTAGACAGAAAGCATGACAGACCATTAGACAGACAGCATGACAGACCATTAGACAGAAAGCATGACAGACCATTAGACAGACAGCATGACAGACCATTAGACAGACAGCATGACAGACCATTAGACAGACAGCATGACAGACCATTAGACAGACAGCATGACAGACCATTAGACAGACAGCATGACAGACCATTAGACAGACAGCATGACAGACCATTAGACAGACAGCATGACAGACCATTAGACAGAAAGCATGACAGACCATTAGACAGACAGCATGACAGACCATTAGACAGACAGCATGACAGACCATTAGACAGACAGCATGACAGACCATTAGACAGACAGCATGACAGACCATTAGACAGACAGCATGACAGACCATTAGACAGACGGCATGACAGACCATTAGACAGACACCATGACAGACCATTAGACAGACAGCATGACAGACCATTAGACAGACCATTAGACAGACAGCATGACAGACCATTAGAATACATTCCACTGGGCCGCGAACTTCCACTGGGCCGCGACCTTCCACTGGGCCGCGACGTTCTACGGGCCCGAGATGTTCTACGTGGCCGCGACGTTCTACGGGGCCGAGATATTCCACTGGGCCGCGACGTTCTACGGGGCCGAGATATTCCACTGGGCCGCGACGTTCTACGGGGCCGAGATGTTCTACGGGACCGCGACGTTCTACGGGGCCGAGATGTTGTACTGGGCCGCGACGTTCTACGGGGCCGAGATGTTGTACTGGGCCGCGACGTTCTACGGGGCCGAGATGTTGTACTGGGCCGCGACGTTCTACGGGGCCGAGATGTTGTACTGGGCCGCGACGTTCTACGGGGCCGAGATGTTGTACTGGGCCGCGACGTTCTACGGGGCCGAGATGTTGTACTGGGCCGCGACGTTCTATGGGGCCGAGATGTTCTACTGGGCCGCGACGTTCTACGGGGCCGAGATGTTCTACTGGGCCGCGACGTTCTACGGGCCCGAGATGTTGTACTGGGCCGCGACGTTCTACGGGGCCGAGATGTTGTACTGGGCCGCGACGTTCTATGGGGCCGAGATGTTGTACTGGGCCGCGACGTTCTACGGGGCCGAGATGTTGTACTGGGCCGCGACGTTCTACGGGGCCGAGGTATTCTACTGAGAGAATACTGCAGGGCCACAATGGATCAAGTTCTAGAAAAGGACCGAGCAACGACCACTAACAGCTGTACATATCCCATTGTGACACATGGGGTAGACACCATTTGGCACGATTTGGGATGATTTCATGAACGATGTGTGTGTGCGTGTGCGTGTGTGTGCGTGTGTGTGTGTGTGTGTGTGTGTGTGTGTGTGTGTGTGTGTGTGTGTGTGTGTGTGTGTGTGTGTGTGTGTGTGTGTGTGTGTGTGTGTGTGTGCGTGCGAGTGCGTGCGTGCGTGCGTGCGTGCGTGCGTGTGTGTGTGTGAATAGAGCCTTGTTATAAGGGCATACTATGGAAGGGCCATCCTAAAATAGAGAGGAGCAGCAGCTGCAGGTCAAAGGTTATCTCAGTCGGTTTCCGATTGACATTTAGGCGTACAAAGACTGCACTGGTCCAGTAGCGGCCAAACAGAGTGTTTACACCCTACAAGCGGATGTCGCCTAGCCACACTAGCCACGCCCTCATGTGGATGCTAACGAGCTAGCTAGTGTACTGCACCGCTGTAACTCTGCGTTGTATGTGATTGATTGAAGACTATAGACGTGGACTTTGGAGATCAGGTTGTTTTTTATTAATGAATCAGAATTCACTCTCTGCATCCAAAAGAAAATAAAACATTTATAGAGCACGTATGTTCTGCGAATCGTTGCCTCTTTCTACAACAGATGCACAATAGGAGGGACTGGGATCATTCGAGGAGCTAGCCATCGTTCACACAGACAACAAGCCTGCTAATACCTTAGCTAGCTATTTAACCACATGTTGAATTCAGAATGTTAGTATCATCCTGAAAAGTACAATTAAAAGTGCATCTTAACAATACCATCCACTTATGGGTAACCTCTAAATATACAACATTATTCATGAACAAAACACTGTGTGTATCACTTTGTGGTTAAAAGAACGAAACTTCTTCTGAAGACGACAGAAAAAGCGTGCCTACCTCTCCGAGTGCGTCAAAAATGATTTGAGCACGAGCACGCAGGGCAAAATGTAAGTACACACTCCCCTACTCCCAGCATACAGGCAGGGCAACACTTCCCTATTCCCAGGATGCAGGCAGGGCAACACTTCCCTATTCCCAGGATGCACGGAGGGCAACACTTCCCTATTTCCAGGATGCAGGCAGGGCAACACT